>NC_087204.1:17837734-17852734 GCF_015104395.2 Macrobrachium nipponense | reverse complement strand
TAAATGATTGTATGAAATATTTTGTTCCATCATAAATGGGGACTTCATTATATATGTATAAAAAAAAATATGTTTTGAACCAAATTTAATATTTGTTTTCCAATAAGATCTGAATCACAACGAAACCGTGAAATTTTATGGTCCACTTTACTTCCGCTTCATTTCAGAAATTATATGTTTATCAATCGATTCAGTGTGTAAACTGAGTTGAACGAAATAATCGTAACTTCTTTCCTTTTCAACGGTAAATATCTCATTCCCTCAGTGGGTTCATCGGTCAGAAGTCATAGGACGGACTACTTACTCTCAGAGATGTTCTATTCTTATTATTTTTATTACAAAGATGTTTTGTTCTCTAAATACACAATAGTGTAGGATAAGCCCTTGAACCTGATTAATAATAATAATATTTTTCTCGTCGAATAGCTAGCTGTCCATTTGTTGCCAGAACACGAGAGACTAACACCGCCCCCCCCCCCCCCCCCCCCCCCCCCCCCCCCCCCCCCCCCCCCCCCCCACCCCCCCTACCTTACCTTACCTTACAACTTACACCTTACAACTCGTTCGGGTTTTCCCAGGTCCCTCAGTGTGAGGCACCTCTAATGTCTACCAGAGATTGCTAATGCATCTTCCGGTATATTTTGCATCTTACAATCTTGGATGGTCTGGGATGCAGCTTTAGATATTTGTAGAGAGAGAGAGAGAGAGAGAGAGAGAGAGGAGAGAGAGAGAGAGAGAGAAGGTGTGGTGTGTAAATTGTGAGTCATAGATCTCAAATGGAAACGACACCCATCTGACAAAATGATTTCCTAATGGCAGATATCCGATCGAATCCTGAAGGATGGAAATTTAATCAATGCTGAGGAATTTTTGGTGAATGGAAAACAATGTCAAAAACGACAATGCTGCTGATGACGACGATGGTGGTGGTCCGAAATGAAGGATCTGAGGCCAAACTTATTGAAATTTCCATCCATCTGGGTCATTTGCAGAGCTTCGTATTGCCCAAGTTTTGCCTGCTTTATCAAGTTACATTCATGGGGCGTCACGCCCCCTTTCCGCTGCTGGACACTAATGAAATAGGGAAATGAGACCTGTAAGGCTACTTGAATACATAATTAAGCCAGTTACCTGCTGGGGAGTTGGATTACAGAGGAAGAGATATAATTTTATAAACTGAACAATAAGCACATATTCAACTTCTACCTCTTTTTGGGGGCTGGCAAATGCTAAGCTGGCACGTGGGGTGTATGGGACACTTCCTATCAGCATGCAAATACACAGCTTGGCACGTACGTGACGGGGATCGTCAACATATACTGGCTACACACTAAGGCAGTGGGATGAACAATATTAACACTTTATTAACAATGCCGTATCTAAATTTGGATACATCATAGTGGCTGTCACTTAATTCAGATTCCTAGAAGTATAGGTATCTCACTTTACATAATAAAACAAGACACTATCGAAGAGGAATAATAGCACGACCCCAGGTTGCACCTATGCTAGTGGCAGGTAACCTTTTTCTAGGGTACCGAGTAAGGCTAAGGCCCCACCGGATCCGTCGCGGCGCGTCGCGTGCGTCTAACACGGCTACGCGTTTTGTGCGTTTCGATCAACTGTTATAGTTCAAACACGATGGCCCCACACGGCGCATGAGCGTGCGTGGCGTCAGGTGCGTTACCGGACAAGACGCGCAAGGAACAAAAACATTTTGTTTTTAGCCGCGCGTGGACGTGCGTCTTCCGCATGAAGGAAGAAATTGTGGTAGACCTACAACAACCTGCATTTGAATTTTGAACCACCTGCCCAACTTTGAGTTATAATCAAATGTGATGATTTGTGGTTATGATAAAAGGATTAAAGTATTTTTTTTTTATTATATTCTAATTGGATACATTTATGTAAATATCTTTGTTTCAGAAGTTCCTGTATCAGAGTGTTCAGTTCACACAATTCTACGTATCTTAATTTTTGTATTAAATAAAATAAAGTGCAACTTTAATTTCGAAATCAGTAATCCTTCCCTCAGAGTTACTACACTACAAGTTTCTTACGTTATACTTATCTTCTGTAATTTGTATCAAATTTTGATATTCGAGATATAATACCCTAGTGAATTAAGTAAAAGGTTTTCGGCGGCATCCGACAATACTAAAAAAAAAACTTGTTTGGACGCTATCGTAACTTATGAAAGTTTTGCAATGACATTCTCCACTCTTTCCTATCTAAAGTTATGTCATAAGTCCAGATTTTCCATACTGTTCAACGCCTCTAATTTGGTTGACAGCACCGAGTCAGAGGTAAACCTCGCGCTCTCCCTTCATAACGGCAACTACTGCTGAAGTTTGAATTGTCCGTCTTATAACCGTCACTCGTGTGTCTGGTTGGGCCACACTCGCAGAAGACGGAGACGCTTGTAGACGGATAGCCGTGTTGCACGCACGCGACGCGCCGCGCCGGATTTGGTGGGCCTTAGCCTAATTGTTGTTCTTCATTTACATTTAGTACAGGTCAGAGGTCAACATTCCATATTTAATGCAGCAAGTTTAAACGCAGGGAAAAAAACAGAGGCTGTTATCTTTTCTTAAACTGTTTTTTTCCATAGCAGTTGTTTGTTTATGTTTTTTTAGAGGAATATTTCTTAAGAATGGCAAAAAACTCTTTTTTTTTTTCTAAAAAAAAATTTTATACCTAAGTATCTCCTTTTTTCGTGTTGCGGAGAAACTTGCAATGGCATTATTAATACATAGTAATTATTCAACTTTGCAAAGAATATAATAAAATTTCCTTAAATGAAAAGAATGAAAACAAGAAAAAACAAAAACTCTTCTTTCCACATTCTTTTATAAATGCGTTGCCCACATAAAAAAATTATTTGAATATCAAAAAATATGTGTATCATTATAAAAAAGAATGTACGTTTTGTCAGATTCATTAAAAAAATTTGTTTAGTTTGCTATAGTGTGTATAGTTGATGCAAATCAGATTCAAGACCATCCTTTCATATTAGAACAACACAGTTCCCTAAGTATATTTTAGTTTTACCAGACCACTGACCTGGGCTGGCCCGAAGGATTGATTATATAAGTCATAATGGCGACCCCACCAGGTAACTAGCTCCTAGGTCATAATGGTGACTCAACCAGGCAACTGACTCCTAGGTCATAATGGCGACCCAATAGGGTAACTGACTCCTAGGTCATAATGGCGACCCAATAGGGTAACTGACTCCTAGGTCATAATGGCGATCTAACAAGGGAGCTAACTCCAAGGTCATAATGATGACCCAACAGGCAACTGACTCATAGGTCTAGTTTGCAAGCCAGAACATGATTGAGTGCACAAACAGACGAAAGTCCAGGTTGACCGCCTTCCATTTATGCCGTCGCTATGCAGAAAGCCCACATGACAGGGTCTGTAATTGCATTTGAAAATTTCTCGGCATTAGGACAAGAATTCAATTATAATCACGTCAGTGCGATATAAACATTTTGATTTTCTAGCTTATGTGGATATTATGCAAGCCATTTCAGTATATACAATACATTAATAAAAATAAGTTGGTTTGAGTTAGTGAAACATCTAACTACAAATACCAGTGGACGTCCATGAATTAGATGCAAATAAAGTAATAAATCTTACCGAATATTATGGAAAATACTTCCCCCTAAAACACAATATCTCAAGTTGAACTGAGTCGAGTTGAATTTATAATTTAGGGCAAAGACCAAGCACTGGGACCTATGAGGTCATTCAGCGCTGAAGTATCTCCAAATAAGGAACTGGACTGCTGAAGTGAATCACCTAATTGATACTCAAGTCAAAATTTTAGAGAGAGAGAGAGAGAGAGAGAGAGAGTGAGAGAGAGAGAGAGAGAGAGATAATAACTTTTACTAGCACTCATTTGGAATTTTCTATATTAGTAAATATAATCAATAAAACCATAAAACCGAAGCTTGGAAAACTATAAGTCAGGGCGGGGGCTATAGACTTTTTTGTCTTATGTTATAAACTTAAAGGCTGTAAACGTTGTGGCTAGGGACCAACAGACACACATACAGACAGACACACGAGACGAGGAGAAGTTATGAAGGAAAAGCCAGGAAGCGATATATAAACTCTATTAGACAAGTTTTATAATATTACAAGAGTATCTCGAGCATGAACGATAGCAAAATACATTAGACAGAACACTATTTTAGGTGCGTGAGAAATTCATGTTTCTAACGCACCCATAAAGTATCCAGAGTTATGGCTATTTTTGAAAAACATTTGCGTTTGCTCATGCATTGCTATTTTTTGAAAACCATTTACCTTTGCAAAGACATTGCTACTTTTTGACAACCATTTGCCTTTGCAAATACATTTCGTTCGCAAGCCAATTTTTTTTTTAAACAGGTTTCTGATAACGAACGTATCTTGTGTTCAGCACAGATGAACTTAGGGTACAGTCTTCGCTATTTGTTGCCGATTTATGACTGAAGGAAAGACCAAAAGAAAAATATGGCATGCCGCACAAACGATTTTTCAATTCTGTACCAAAAAAAAAAAAAATAAATAAAAATAAAAACAGAGAGAGAGAGAGAGAGAGAGAGAGAGAGAGAGCAGCGTCGCGTGTCCTGCCCTCGAATTGGGATTTCATGAGAGGTGTCATCTGCCCCCCTGTTTTCCTGGCCAGGCCAAGAGCTCTCTAAGGAGCGCTGTATTTTTTTCTTGTAAGGAACGCTGTTTTTTCTTTTATTCTATTTTTTTTTTTTTTTTTTTTTTTTTGTGTAGAACCAGTGCCCGGTTGGTTGGGATCTTGTGGTTAAGAATAAACAAAACTAATATTATAAAGTTTTCCTGGCATGAAACCAAATAAAACTAAAATTGTCTATCTCAACAATTTCATATTCCTCTCTCTCTCTCTCTCTCCATTCTCTCTCTCTCTCTCTCCTCCTCTCTCTCCTCTCTCTCTTTAACATTTTACACACACACCATAGATAGACATAAAATGTGTACCAATCCAACAAAATAAAAAAAAAAACGCTAAGATAAAATTCTTTGATACAGTCGACCAATATAACCCCATTTCTTTCTTTTTTTTTCTTTCTTTTTTTGGACACTTCCGGCCCCATTTTCGTCCACCACCGTCCTTTTTTATTTCAATCTCTGCCTCTCTTAGGTCAATCGCACTGTAAGCAATCCAAAGTCACTCTCACTCGGTACACAGGAAACCCGGTTTTGTCATGACCCTCCTGAACGTGGAGCATTCCTGGGAATTCTGGAAGAAGCTCAATACAAACAGTGGGAATTAGGAGGACATTTATTTTGTTTGGGAAATGCTCTCCCCGCCCCCTGGCCACCGCAACCCCTCTTCTCTCTCTCTCTCTCTCTCTCTCTCTCTCTCTCAGCAAAACCTGCTCCCAGAGATAAGTGAGCACATGATGTCTCCTCGAAGGGAATAACAAGTCTTTGAGATATCCTAATCCTTGTAACTTCTTCAAACTCTCTCTCTCTCTCTCTCTCTCTCTCTCTCTCTCTCTCTCGGCTCTCTCTCTCTCTCTCTCTCTCTCTGTTGGTGTTACCGATTTATTTACTATTTCGCTGCCTTCGTATAAGAGACCCTAACTTTGATATTAATACAAAACTGCCATGTCAGGAACTAAGGCGTGATCCGACTTCCAGCCTACTCGGGTCGCGTACAAGATTTCCCCCTCATTCATAAGTTGCAAACATTATATTCCTCACTTAACGTAAATTGAAACGTACTAAATCTACGGTCGAATAGCGCGTTATTTCACCAACGAAAATTAGAATAAATACGCTATATTTTATTAGAAATAATTGTTCTGTACTGTTTAACATGCAACAAGTTTAAAGACTTTCATTGTCTGGCATCACCTGCAGGACCTGTTCCTTAATAATCACTTTTATCTCCATTGGTGCAACCAAAAGGCTGAATTAGGTATGTGCATAAATCTCGAAGCGTAACGAACATGGAGTGGAGCTATATTTGTATTTCACTTACACACACATCATATCCTAATTTAATGCATAAAATACCATTGGATGAGGAGTAATGAGCCTTTCTTAATTATGAATTAAGAAAGGCTCATTACTCCTCATTCAATAGTATTTTATGCATTAAATTAGGATATGATGTGTGTGTAAGTGAAATACAAATATAGCTCCATCCATGTTCGTTACGCTTCGAGATTTATGCACATACCTAATTCAGCCTTTTGGTTGCACCAATGGAGATAAAGTGATTATTAAGGAACAGGCTGCAGGTGGATGCCAGACAATGAAAGTCTTTAAACTTGTTGCATGTTTAAACAGTACAGAACAATTATTTCTAATAAAATATAGCGTATTTACTCTAATTTTCGTTGGTGAAATAACGCTCTATTCGACCGTAGATTTAGCACGTTTCATTATTTATATTAGTTATTTAGTTTTTTATTGACAAAATATACAACTATTAATACAAATTTGTGCAAAAAGAGATGTAATACAAAATATACAAAGTAGACAGTAATCTCTTTTGCTCTTGCGAGTACAGGGCCTACAAAGAAAAATACTATATCAAGTACAAATAACATAAGCATATAAGATATGTCAACATTTTCTTTTTGTATATAAAATCGTTGGCACAAGTTACTTTAACATTTAATTATTCAGACCCTCCTGCAGTAGCGGGGTGCCCCTGGCGCGCTAGTAGTAGGAGCAGGTCCTAAGGCAGAGGTGTACTTCTGTCAAATAGTAGGTATAAGGAGAAATGTCATTCTTCATGATGATACGTCACAGTTTAATTTATTGTACCATATCTGGCCATCTTCCTTTCCCCCTCTTGGGAATCGGTCCAGGCTGCTGTTAAGGAATTCCCTCGTCAGCATAAGAAAGAGGAAAAAAAAAATCGTAACTTTCTTTTTTTTTTTTTTCTAGCGATGTTTCATGTCATATTACGCGGCCATAAAAGCAGCTGTCATTTAAGAAGCCAGTCTGTTTGGCACCAGGAAAATAGCATTCAGTGACGATTTGACAAAACAGAAAACGTTCCACGCCGCTCAGCTAATATTATCGATTGGCTTCTTCCTCTACTCCCAAAGTAGCTATAAAAGATTTCGAATTGTCTCGTACAACAAGCATATACACTCACACATTGTACTATGATGTAGTATATATATATATATATATATATATATATATATATATATATATATATATATATATATATATATATATATATATATATATATATATTATATATATATATATATATATATATATATATATATATATATATATATACAATGCATCAAACAGTTAAAAACAGTCTCAGGTTTAAAAAAGTAAGTAAGGTGATTGACATATAAGTAAAAAAGGAAAACGCGTTAAAAGGAACATAGTTTACCAAGTATGGCAGAAGGCAAAATTATGCACACACACACACACACAACAACAAACATACACATATGTATATAAAGTTTTATAAAACATTTTGGAACATTTTATGAACTCTTGTGTAGAAAGTTTTACCCAATAATAATAATGATAATAATAATAATAATAATAATAATAATAATAATAATAATAATAATAATAATAATAATAATAATAATAATGCATACATTCTTACATACATACGAACTAAAAGCAAAAACATCGATACAAAATTTACACTGAAGTTAAACCTCTCTCTCTCTCTCTCTCTCTCTCTCTCTCTCTCTCTCTCTCTCTCTTACCAGTAGCTACATAACCATCTCCAGTTGCACACAGTCCACTAAAAAAATGAAAGGAAAAAAAGTTAACTAAAAATCAGAACAAGTTTGTCGACAAGACCTTGTGTCAACCGTACCCAACTTCCCAGTCTGGTGTCCACATATTTATTATTTTTTTTATTTTGAGTAAATATTAAGTATATCCAGAATAAATAAGCAAACGTTTGAAAAGTTTCCCTAAATCTTTCTCTGTGAATAACATGCTTCCAGAGAAAGTTGAAGTCTGAGACCCAAAACGACCTTTAATCTCGGGGAAACACAAAAGGAAAATTACTTTTATGCAATTCAAATTCCATTTCTTCTCTGATGAATATAAAGCAGTTCTTGTTCTTCCAATGAACTTTATTTTATTTACGTTTCTCGTGCCATACTGGAAAACCTTTGGAGTACAGGAAAAGGAATTGATTGGCAATATGAATAAGGTTTTGCTCGGCTCGAAGTCTTAAAGGACTTGAGTTTGCTTAATACAAATAAACTTGAATGTAGGCTTAAGTTATTGGTTTAACGTGTACACAGAAGAATCCTTTTTCATTTATGCGAATAAATAATTTTTCTAAACGGATGTTGCTTGTTTAAGGATCGTCACCTATTAAACGGTGTTGTGTCAGATGTATTCATGATGTATTATAATGATTCGTGATGTATTCATAATGTATTATAATGATGAGATGATTATCATGCCAGGCAAATGAATAAGATGTTTGTTAAAATGGTGCAAATTTCTCTTACTGTTGCCTCAAGTACATTTCCCCAGTCGAAAAACAGTTACAGTTTCGTGTAGATTATATGTCAATATTTGGAATGTGTTACATTTATTCATTTAAAATAGTAAAATGCTGACTTATACGTCCACTATACAGTCTTAAGTACCGATGGTATTATCATGAACTCTATCTATACTCAGTGGTGGATATATCCACGCCCCCCATGGATATGAATAATAGAACATTGTTTTCTTTCAATAAATCGTTATTAGGAGCAAAACTTTGCTTACTTAATATTTGGATTCGGTTTTTTGTGTTACCTTGCACTACCAGATAATGGATACTGACCATACTGATAACGTTTGATGTGCTTAGCCACTAAAAAAAAGTAAAGATCATTGACACAAAAAAGTGCTAAGGAAACTCTCTCTCTCTCTCTCTCTCTCTCTCTCTCTCTCTAAAAAAAAAAAAAAAAAAATACAGAGCGTCAAACCAAGGCAAAGTAACGAAGCTCTAGGTCGTGATAACCATTTTCCCCACACACTGGCATTCTGGCACTTGGAACAGATGTGGCAACTCAATAAGGTGCACCAAGTGTCTTTTCCCCCTGAAAATGTAGTGAGACCCCAACACACTTCAAGGAATATTAAACCCTACCCCCCTCCACCGTCTTCAATAGTTACTGCTACTTTAATTAGACTTTCTCTCTCTCTCACTCTCTCTTTCTCTTTCATCATATATATATATATATATATATATATATATCTATATATATATATATATATATATATATATATATATATATATATATATATATATATATATATACACACACACACATATATATATATATATATATATATATATATATATATATATATATATATATATATATATATATATATATATATATATATATATATATATATATATATATATATATATATATATATATATACACACACACACACACACACCACATATATATATATATATATATATATATATATATATATATATATATATATATATTACGGCTATACAGCTTAAAAAAATAAACGTAAATTAACACATCCTTGTTCATCGCGTAGCATCTGTATTGATGACTCAGAACAAATAATAAAATAATAAATATATAAATAAATAAATAAATATGATTCTGTCGTCTCTTTGCTAGCTCCAGTTATATAGATTCACATCAGCCGTGCATTTGATGTCTAGGCCCGTCCCTTCCGACGCTCCTGATTGGCTGTTGATAAGCCAATCACAGGGCTGGAAACTCTCCTCAGTCTCTTTAGAGAGTTCACATAGGTAGGATCTATGTTCCACCCTTCCTAAAAGACGTATCCCTCTGGAGAAGTGGGGCATAGATCCTACTCATGTGGAACTCTCGAGAGTGACTGAGTGTCCAGCCCTGTGACTGGCTTTTTATCAACAGCCAATCAGGAGCGTCGTAAGGACTGGCCTAGACATCAAATGCAGAGTTGATGAATCTACCTAGAGCTCTCTCTCTCTCTCTCTCTCTCTCTCTCTCTCTCTAGGCAGGTCACCAAACACAGCAGCTTTCATGTCGAGATTAACACGCCGTGACATTGACCTTCATTCCCGGGCGTCTGCTGAAAGTTAAAAGTGAGAGAGAGAGAGAGAGAGAGAGAGAGAGAGAGAGAGAGAGAGAGAGATATTCTTCTTAAAAGAACCTCGTCACCGTAGTTTTCCTTTTATTAATTGTTATCGCGTTTATTTTTATTTTACGAAAAAAATACACAAAAATACCAGAAGAGGCTTAATTTATTTTTTTTTAATCTGCACCCTCGTTGGATTAGTTTTTAAACACGTCATGTACTTTTACAGATGAGATTATTCCTTGATGGAATATGCAAACAAGAAACAGAAAAGTATATATGTTTATTCTTTATTTTTTATTTTATAAATAATAATTTTTTTACTTAACAGATATATTTTATCAGGAACCCACCAAAAGAAAACTAAATAGAGCTGAAATCACGTTTCAGAGTGCCATTGATTTCCTTTTATATTAAATGGAATAATTTAATCCATTGTAATACATAAGAATGTCTTGGCCTATCTATTGCTAAATTTCCTCCATGCTTTGATGTTTTTTGTGTATTATAGGAATGTTAATTACGCGATGCGTGGACAAATCGGAATTATTATTTTAAAAAAAATGCCACGATTCTTTGCTGTGTACATCTGCTTCTGAGCTAAAAAGGAAGATTTATAAAATGCTCTGTATGACATAATATTCTCGTCAATTATTTTTAGATGAAATATGCAATAAAATCAGTCCATCAGGCGCGAAAATAAAGAACATTCGTAACAAGATCATCACCAGAAGAAACAAGTAAAAAATGCACCGAAGAAACGTTCTGTGCAACGTATAATGTCGTAGAAAACCATCAGCTTTGACTGGTAGCGTTTCAGTTTGCTCACCAGACACAGTAGAGGAGGGTGCGTCCCACGCCTCGGAAAGTGCTGCCAGATGCCACGATCCATGGCTGAATTTAATTATAATTAAAGATAAAAACTGCTGATGTCAGAGGGTTGCAATTTGGCATGTTGATGATAGGAGGTGGGTGATCAAAATACCAATTTGCAACCCTCTAGCCTCAGTTTTTTAGATCTGAGGGAGGACAGAAAAAAATGATGACGGGGGGACAGACAAAACTGGGACAATATTTTGATTTTAGAGAAAACTAAAATAGAAAAATTATTTTCACTTCGCGTTCCGTAAGGCTCACTCATTCAGAAAATTTTTATTTATCCAACACCAGGCGCTGGTCTCACAATTTAATCACTAATTCATATATTCATAACCGGCGCTACAAGGACAGAGAATGGCGTGTTTATATTCTCTCTCTCTCTCTCTCTCTCTCTCTCTCTCTCTCTCATAACAACAGGCTGTTGATGAAAATGAATGAGATTCCATGGTTTAGGGATGGCTCATTCAATATCTCTGTTGATGTTGCAAGGAAGGAAAAACCCGAGATGTAGAATTGCATAACTTATTTCAATTTAGGTAATCTTCTTTTATTAGTGATGGGCAAACAGAGAGGCGCAAACAACTCATTAAAACTACTATTTGAACAAGAGAATGAAACCTCTCCGCAATTTCTATTTCTTTATATAAGATTCGGTAAAGATTTTTGTGGCAAATAATGTTTTTATAAATTTATTTTATTCGTGGCACGTTTTCCTTAACCTTCCTAAAGAATGGTAGTTCAGATTTATTTGTTTGAAATAAATTCCTTCTTAAAGAATGCCAATCCAATATTTTTTTAAAATAAATTCCTTCCCATGGAAGGGCAAGCCAGTTTTTCCCGTTAAAAATAAATTCCTTCCTAAAGAATGGAAATCCAGATTTTTTTTCTTTTGAAAATAAAGTCCTTCCTAAATAATGGAAATTCAGATTTTTTTTCCTATAAAATAAATTTCTTCTAAAGAATGACATCCAGATTTTTAAAAAATAAATTCCTTCCTAAAGAATGGAATCCAGATTTTATCAAATAAATTCCTTCCTAAAGAATGGAAATCAATCTAGATTTTTTCCCTTTTATAAATAAATTCCTTCCTTAAGAAAAGCAATTAATCCACATTTTTTTCTTATAAAAATAAATTCTTTCATAAATAATTGCAACCCAGATGTTTATTTTATTTATTCTAAGTATGAATTCCTTCCTTAAGAATGCAATCAATCCAGATTTTTTCTTTTGAAAATAAATTCCTTCCTAGGAACAATGACAATCAATACAGAGTTTTTCTTATAAAAAATAAATTCCTTTCTAGAGAATTGCAATCCAGTTGTTTTTTCCATTTAAAAAATAAACTCTCTCTTCACTTTAATGAAGGCAGCATCAGGCATTGCCTTTTGTTTAATTTTTTTAAAAGTTCTCCTTGTTTACTCTGTTATCCATGGCGGTTTGCCTTTTTCAACCAGCCTATTGCTGCAACCAATTCAACTCACTGCAATGTAATGGCTCCTATTTATATCAGATATGGAATTGACCTTCCAGTGAAATGAATCACATCCTGTGTGACTGCAAATTACTGTAAATCACCATACATCATCGACATTTCCGAAAATTACAATTTTGGCATATTCATTATTTGTTAATCGTATTTAGGTTTCTGAAGCAAAAGGACGTGTAATGACATTTCAATAGCTTGTGACTATACTACAAGAGACGTTAAGATAAATTATTTACATTGATGAATTAACTTACGTCATTTACATAAAAAAGGTGGTAACGTGGGTTCAATTTCTCTTATGCTTTTCATTGGGTATTTTCCTTATCGCAGATTTCTTAATTTTTACCAGGTAATTGTTTTTGTCATAAGACCAGTCGATCGTGATATTACTTGATATATCTTTGTTGTATTTTTTCTTAATAACTTGGGGACGTATTAGGGTGTATACAGAACGAAATTGACAATAATTAATTTTCACTATATAAATCAAGCTTAAAATTACGACGCTTGGTTGAAATTAGTAATTAATAAAGCGCTGAAACGTGGAATAGACAGATACATCCTCTAATCATTTAGAAATCGAAGGACTTATGCATCTCTCATAATCTATTGGAGATTTTAGATTTTTAACGACGCAATCCCGCTCCCTAATGGGGAAGGAATAATATATCCGTATATTGTTTGTTAGCTCACATCAAAGAGGTATTTTTATTACTGGAAGTGAATATTGAGTTAAAGCAACGTGAAGAAAGATGAAGATCAACTTATTTATCATAATCCTTTTCATACCGCTCTTGAAATAGCAACATAATTATTTAATAAGAACAAGGCGTGATCCGACTTCAAGCTTACTCGAGGCGCCAGCTAAAATCTACGGTCAAATAGAGCGTTGTTTCACGAACGAAGAAAACAAATAAATACGCTATATTTTATTAGAAATAATTGTTCTGTACTGTTTCAACATGTGGCAATATTTTTGTTTTTTATTTTTTTATTTTTCATTCTAATAAATAAATCAATAATATCCTATCCTAAAATTCCTGCATCTTTAACTCAACGCGAAACTCCTTTTTTTAGACTTTTTTAAGCCTTTTCCATAGGGGTTTCTTACCCCACAACTAGAATAACAACAACAACAACAACAACAACAACAAGCGTAGCTTGTAGGCTTACCCCCCGAGTAAGCAAAAGATTGTAAGAAATCAATATAAAATATTTTCATTATGTCATTGTATGTTTTCTTTGTCATGTATTTTTTTTTTTTTACTCCGATCTTATAAACTGCTGAGGTTAGAGGCTGCAAGTTGGTATGTTGATCATCCACCCTCCAAACCATCAACCATACAAAATTGCAGCCCTCTAGCTTCAGTTGTTTTTATTTTATTTAAGGTTAAATTTAGCCATGATCATGCGTACAACACAGTCTACCATCGGGCCGTAGTTGAAAGCTTCATGGGCCGCGGCTGAGAGTTTCTTTTACCATTTATATGCTGCACAGAACACTTGATTGCGCCGATGAAACTACGGCGCATTTTTCACTTGTTAGTTATGACATCAGCTTCATTATTCATTTGTTTTATATTAGTTGATGAGATATGTAACGCCACGTCTGCTTTTTATACAATGACCTCTAGATATTGAATTCCAGCCTGTCAATTTTTGCGTAGCAATCGTGTGTACAAATTCAATTGACTATCGGGGTATTTGTAATGAAATGTTTTTCTCTTGTTATTTATATGAATATTTTAATTACCCCCTTCCCCCAATAAGTGTACAGCACACACACCTCATGTTACGAAATACTGATTACTATAGTAGATTCATATCAACCGTGCATTTGATGTCTCGGCCATGTCCGTTTACGACGCTCCTGATTGGCTGTTGATAAGCCAATGACAGGGCTGAGAACTCTCAGTCTCTCTCGAGAGTTCACATGTGTAGGTACTATGTTCCACCTCTCCTGAGGGATACGTCTTTATAAAGTATCCCTCAGCAGATGTGGAACATAGGGCTACATCTGCCTATGTGAACTCTCTCGAGAGACTGAGAGTTTACACCCCTGTGATCAAATGCAAGGTTGATGTGAATCTACTATAGTAGGTTTTTAAAGCATAAGTGAAGAGAGCTCATAATGGTTATCAATAAAACAGGATGAAGATTCTTTTAGTAGAAAAAAAAGAAAAAAAATGTAACATCCCGTTTACTTCATACGTAAGTTGAGACATTATCTCAAAGGACTCGAATAATGAGCTTTTTCTTCATACAACAAGGCGTGATCCGAGCTCCAGCTTACTGGCGGGGCCACGTGCTAAAATCTGCGGTCAAACAGCGCGTTGGTTCACCAACGAAAATTAAAATAAATACTATAGATTTTCTCAGAAATAATTGTTCTGTAATGTTCAATATTCATATATATTTATTTTTTACGTTTTTCATTTTACTAAATAAAACATGAATATCCCATTCTAAAATTTCTGTATATTTAACTCGACGCGAAACACCTTTTTCAGACCTTTTTTTTTAGGCCTTACTACCCTCAC
>NC_087204.1:17825234-17835234 GCF_015104395.2 Macrobrachium nipponense | reverse complement strand
ATTTCAGCCAATGCATTGTTCAGAAAGGCTGGCGATATCTCTTCATTAAAATCACAGAATACTGCAGACTCCGTGTGTAGTGATTTCTTAGTATTGTTGATCGTACCCTACTTGATCTGATCTTCTAGGTTCACAGAATTTTCAAAGCTCAGTAATTGTCTTAATATACTGATTTAGTCCGCTTTTGTTTCATTACCTTCATAATGAATTGATAGAGAAAATAAGGTGGGAGAGAATAATCTGGTTAAATATTTTTATAAACTTTTTTTTTGCCATCACTTAAGATAATAAAGTTGCTGATGCACTCATGCGTTAGGGCTGGGGTTCTTAACAAGGGGTGTTCATACTCCTTGGGGGTATGAGAAACCACATGCTGGGATTTGATCTCTGGATATTTGTATATATTTGATTCTATGTGTCTGGGTATATCTACATGGGTACAGTTTGTAGATAAATAAACTATATAAAACTATAAAAGCTTGTGATTTTATTGTATGTTCTATTCCTAGTTATTCGTACCTAAAAATATGAATTATATATGTGTGTGTATGTGTGTATTAAAGTATGTATTATATATATATATATATATATATATATATATATATATATATATATATATATTATATATATATATATATATATTATTTGTGTGTGTATTAAACTAAGTATATTAAATGATATTGTCAACAAACAGGCCTTAAGTGGACATAAGCAAAGGGGGGGGGGTATGGAACCATATTGCCCAATACAAGGTCTTATTTACAGATAAAAACGGGTTGGGGGGTGGGGGGACCTTTCCTTAGATAAACACGTTGTCGTAGACAATAACAGTAAATCCCAGGCTTATGGAGAGACACGAAACCCCAACACCCACTCATTTCAATCCCACCCCCGCTTTTTTGTTTCTTTCCGTCCTTCTTAAAGGGGAGAGCCAAATGGGAAGTTAGTCCCCTCAGAGTTAATGGAAGATCCGGGCACTCCATCCTATACTAGATTCACATCAACCTGCATTTGATGTCTAGGCTCGTCCCTTACGACGCTCCTTTATTGGCTATTGATAAGCCAGTCACAGGGCTGGAAACTCTCAGTCTCTCTAGAGATAGTTCACACAGGAAGGATGTATGTTCCACCTCTCCTAAGGGATACCTTTGAAAGACGTATCCCTCACGAGAGGTGGAACATACATCCCGACTATGTGAATTCTCTCTCTAGAGAGACTGAGAGTTTTCCAGCCCTGTGACTGGCTTATCAATAGCCAATAAAGGAGCGTCGTAAGGGACTGGCCTAGACTTCAGATGCACGGTTGATATGAATCTACGATAGGTAGACTGAGAAAGGATATAAATGAAAATGCCTCAAGGAGATCTGGGTGGTGGAGACACTCCGTGGGGTAGAGAGAACAAGGCGTGATCAGACCTCCAGGTTACTAGGAGCGCATGCCAAAATCTACAGTTAAATAGTGTGGTTTCATCAACGAAAATGAAAATAAAAACGCTTTATTATATTAGATGCAATTGTTCTATACTGTTTAAGATGCACAATATTTATCTTTTACATTGTCATTCTAATAAATAAATCATAAATAACCAAAATATTACTGTATCAACGCGAAACACCTTTTTCAGACCGTTTTGGGCTTTTCCATAGACTTTTCTAACTCCCAACAAGACAACAACAACAACAACAACAAAGTAGTTTGTAGGCGTACTCCCCGAATAGCGAAATATAATGTGGCTAAAATGTTGCAAAAAGAGAGATAAGGGAAGGAAAGTGGAACACAGGAGGGTACAGAGAGAACATTCGGACTAATTTATGAAACGTGGAAATTGCAAGTCAAATTGGTTACTAAAATTGCTGCCTATATTAGCGACAAGAAAATTCTTAGAACTCGAAGGCAATTATCACCCTTAAAACTCCTCATTGCCGAGCAATAAAGTTTTAACGAAGGCATTAGTTCTTGATTACTCTCTCTCTCTCTCTCTCTCTTCTCTTTATTGCATTTGTCTATTCTGTATTTTTATGTTTCGTTAAGGTCATAGATAGACTAGAAGGGTACAGGCAAGAGCCACAAATTAATTCCATCCATCGGGCAAATATAGGTTACCAAAGGCGACTACAGAGCCTGAACATGTATGGCTTAGAAACACGACGATTGCGAGGACAACTAATAGAAACATTCAAAATACTGAAAGGCATAGCAAAAGTAGACAGTCACCTATTTAAGTTAAACGAAAACCAGACAAGAAATACTGGATGGAAAATAGAACTGAATATATACAATACATATCATTGTTTTCTTTTCCAAAAAACAAAAATAAAATTTCAACAAACGTTCTCTAATAATTGGTGACGGTGTGTAGGGGGGGTAGGGGTGGCGGCTGGGTTGCGTTGGGCTGGGAGAGCTTCAGAGTCCCCTGGGTAGGCCTAACCCTATTCTCCTTATATAGGTGTGTATAATTCATTCATCCCCGGAGGAGACAGCTCTATAATGCTCAATCCTTCTCGTCAGCGTCTCCCACAGGCCTTCATCTAATCACATTCCCTTATCGCCGGAAGATCTCCCATAGAACAAGTCAATTATTGGACCTAAACCTCGTAGCTTGCGAGCGATGTGTCTCTCAGCATACATATGCCTTCTCTCTCTCTCTGTAAATCTTATATTGTATCTTGTCGGTGCGCACATGATTAACTAGACGTATATTCGTTTTTACACATTATGTGTACATGGTATACATTTCCCATTTCCCACAGTGAATCGTTAATGCCACCCAGTTCACTAAAGTCAGGATGCGGGGAAGCCCTCACACTTGACCTTAGTTAAGTTCCTTGCTGGTCGAGTAGTTTCCGAGCTAGGCTGCCAATCCGGTGGTACTTGAAGTTCGATTCCCGGCTCGGCCAACGCGGATTCAGAGAAATTTGTTTGTGGTGATAAAAGTTCATTTCTCGATATAGTGTGGTCGGATCCCACAATAAGCTGTAGGTCCCGTTGCTAGGTGACCAATTGGTTTTTAGCCACATAAAAAAATATCTAATCCTTCGGGCTCAGCCCTAGGAGAGCTGTTATCAGCTCAGTAGTCTGGTAAAACTAAGATATACTTACTTACTTTGTCATTAGCGAAAGTTATTCAAATCCAGTGAGCGTCGCAATAATAACGGTCATATATATATATAGTATATATATATATATATATGTATATATTTATATATATATATATATATATATAATATATATATATATATATCATTCAGGAGTCTGAGAGAGAGAATGCACTATTATTCACGCGCGGAAACCAGAGCAACGTCGTTCATCTGCCGCGTGGGTTTTGGTCAGATTGTATTGGACGAAAAGGCGATTTGGACTGACTGATTACATGGTGCACCTGGCGTCACGGCACCTATAGTAAGTTATTGATGCTTGTAATGATAAAATGAAACTAAAAAAATAGGTAAGTAATTAATTTTAAGATTAGTTTTTTTATACGACAAATATCCAAACACGCACACACACAGACACACACACACACACACACACACATATATATATACTATATATATATATATATATATATATATATATATATATATATATATATATATGTGTGTGTGTGTGTGTGTGTGTGTGATGTGTTTACGACCTTATTTACGGCCGTAATTTCAATTTCAAAGGTTCTTGTCTCTACTCAGAATTTGCGGTCAGTAACACAGCAACTTAGGAACAATAGAACAACACCTCAACAAAAGTTTACAATATTTATTTACAAACACACAAAAAGAGGTAATGGTTGGTAACAATAATAACCAAAATAAATGAATGTATAAATCAAGGGAAAACCAACCTTAAGATCTTTAAAAGATCACCTACAGCTAAATTAAACCCTTAAGATAAGAAATAGGAAATTTTAAATGTGACACTTCAGGCAGGAACCTGTCAAATACTGGCCAGAAAAATCTAACCTAATAAACTAAGTTCGGTAGAAGGAAGCAAGAGAAAATAAATGGGAAACTTAATATTATTCCTACCTAACACAGACAACTAACTTAAATGCTAAACTGAACTTAAGTAAATAAACAATGAATTACGAAAAAATAATCTTACAAATTGATGCAACGTAATAATCACAAGAGGCTTAGAGAATCATCTCCTCAGGTCATACAAGATCCAGAAGACCGTGCTGCAAACAGGGGCGTGTAAATCTACAGTACCCAGCGATCCACGATCGTCTTAATAGTTATAAAAATTATCTCATACCTGTAGAAAGCCGCCCTACTTGTCTCCACGAGTTCCAAGAACTCACTGACGCCGATGAGCAGGTCAACTGGGTCAAGCTGCAATGCCAGCAGGCAATCCAAAATAACACTGGAATACTAGGGGTGGTAGCCTCCGAGAATCCGGGACGTTAAGGGATCTCGCACGCCACAAACTGCACCGTTCCCAGTAGATACGGCCAGCTCGTTCGGAAAATCCTTCCGACGAACGAGGGAAGGGGCGTGGCTGATGAATGCCGCGGGTGACAAACACCAGCGACCACACAACAAGGCAGCGAAGGATTAAGAAGCCGTGATCCAAATCTCCGTACAAAAACTGCAGAAGTGACCAAAGATTAAGTGGCAAAGCGTCAGGCTGTGAGGAGGAACTCGAACTAATTCTGTCACGCATCACCACCGTTACGATCAAGCCTTCCACTCGAGTCAACACAGCTCATAGGAGAGAAAAAACACGATCGTTAATAAGGCACTTTCAGTGGTTCACTAATACCGGGGAGAAGGCGGTAAACAAAGCAAAACTGCGAAGTCATATGACTCCCTTACAGAGTTCATCAAACTAAGAAAAGCTTAAATATACGAAAAAACGACGCTAGCTTATTAATAAACTTAAAACTAAGTGTTTCTTATGGTTTCATGTTTGTGTATCTTCTCGGGCATTCCATTGAGGAGTGAGAGGTGCGTAGTATTTCTGGTGATAGAAGTTCACTCACGACGTGGTTCGGAAGTCACGTAAAGTAGTTGGTTCCGTTGCTGAATAACCACTGGTTCCATGCAAAGTAAAAACACCATACAAACAGCAAACTTAATCATTTCCAAAATATGAGGTTACCATATTCTTTCTGCTGCCCAGTTTTTTCTCACTAAAAAAGATTTAACAAAATTTATTTGTTCTAATGGTTGTAGTTACGATTTTATCTAACAGATTCCAAACCTCAATGAATAGATGGCAACGAATTACCTAAAAAAATATATCTATGCTGACGTGGGTGCCCTTTTTTAAAGACACTGGCATAAAATAGCAATTCATATCTACAGTATAACAGAATCTATCTTATGTCAAGTTACCAATATGCAACAAACTCGGTTATTCTTTATATTCTTCAAGAGAGTACTAAAGGAAATTAGCATTTTCTGAAGCCCATTCCGCATAATATAACAGTATTATCTCATAGATAATTACCAAAAGGCTTTAACAAGCTTTGTAGGAAATACAATGGAAAAGCACTTTCCCGAAAATCTATGAACGGGCCGATAGCACCCCGATACAGATGAGGGAAGGTCCGCTGTAAAGAGAAAATAAAGATATGGAGAAAGATAGTGAGGCGGATGAAATGGTAGAATTTCCCAACTTTGTTGACGAAGGTGATAATAAAGTCTTTAGAGACACTGAAGTTGAGACCTGATGTACCTTGAGATGACAAGACAGAACTACAAATATAACATTTTCGTTCAGAATACCAGTAGTGCAAGTTCGCCCAACAAACATTTTTAACGTAAACGTACAGTCACTCATATAAGTTCATGCATGTCTCCGGGCATACAGCTGAATTCAATCCAACCCCTTTCTGGACGACGGGTCTGTATAGTGACGTAAGACGGGCACACACACACACCACACACAAAACATTCTACAGCAGAGTCAGGTAGTTGAACATTTGGCCAGCTTCGCACTCGCAGACACCTGTCATCCAGAAAGGGGTGAAATGGAAATCTCTCTCTCTCAAACACCCGGACATCCATGAACTTATAGGAGTGACTGTACCACCGATGTCAAGAGGGTATCCTAGTCGTCAAAAAATGAGCTCGCTCTAAACGGCTCCCGCGGAGCGATGTAGTTTCAAGATACAAGAAAGGTAGTTTAGTTAATGGCCTCCGAGAAGGAGTTTGTGTCTTCTAATATCACTTTTTTTTCTGTGACGAACTTGATGAAATGGGCTTTCCTCAGGAAGTGGGTAATGAGTGTGAAAATTCACTCACGGAAATGAACATGTTGACATTCGTGTCAAAATTACCTCGTGATGGGAGCTATGTATCTCGGGTAACTTCCGTGAAATGAGAGAGAGAGAGAGAGAGAGAGAGAGAGAGAGAGAGAGAGAGAGAGAGAGAGAGATATGGGATAGCAGTCTTCATTCATTACAGAGAACAGTGCTGACCGAAGATATAAAAATATTTTGAAGTGAATATATATATTTATCAACAAAAAGAAACAGTTCTTTCACCTCACTTTTTTTACCCTGAGTGGGGCTGATCCCTGAGGGTATTAATATCCGGTTCCCTGTAAATCTTGTTATAATGAGGTTGTTTTATCGTATCCTAAAATTCCTGTATCTTTATCTCAACGCAAAACCAATTTTTCAGACCTTTTTAGGCTTTTCTATAGGGCTTTCCTATCCCGTGAAAATTATATCAGCAAGAACAAGAAGAAGAACAACAATAAAGTAGTTTGTAGGCTTACTCCCTGAATAAGAAAAAAGGAAATATATTGACTACTACAGCGAATACTGAGGTTAAGTCCCAAGTCAAAAACAGCAACACACACGAAACATTCCTAAAATTTCCATTTCACAGAAAAACCACCAAAAGTAATGGAATAATGATTTTTTTCAAAACATCCCATGCGTACGAATACTACATGTCAGGATGTAAAAGCAAGTAAAAATAAAAATAAAAAAAATTTATATAAAAACACGGGCACATACATGACAGTGAGCATCATGTCCCAGGGAAATCTTTTTCTCCAATTAACCGAGCCGTTGGCAGGCAAGAAACCCAGGGTATTTGGGTCACCAAAAAAAAAAAAAAAAAAAAAAAAAACAAAAAATTTACTCGGTATTTTTCCCCCACCTCTCTCTCCTTTTCCGTTTCAGTTTCGTTTTGTTCCTTCCTTCCATTGCTTTTATTTTACTTGTTTCTCCTACCATTATTTTTATTATGAATTACACGAATGACTCGTCTTTATTCAGACTTTAACTGCCTTAATGAAACAAGTCGACAGTAAGATCTATATGTCTAGGAATACGAAAAATGTCTGTTATATCTCATTATCGTCATTATTGCTTCCTTTTCAAATACTTGCTCGTATCCACAGGGATTATTCTAGAGAGAGAGAGAGAGAGAGAGAGAGAGAGAGAGAGAGAGAGAGAGAGAGAGAAACTGCATTTCAAAGAACCTTAATGTCATATTCATTCGTGTTGTACATCTGATTTTTCATTATTCTAGAGAGAGAGAGAGAGAGAGAGAGAGAGAGAGAGAGAGAGAGAGAGAGAGAGAGATAGAAAAACTGCATTTCAAAGAACCTTTAAAGTCATATTCATTCGTGTTGTACATCTGATTTTTCATTATTCTAGAGAGAGAGAGAGAGAGAGAGAGAGAGAGAGAGAGAGAGACTGTGCATTTCAAAGAAACTTAAACTTTTATTCATTCGTGTTGTACATCTGCATTTTCATGAGAGAGAGAGAGAGAGAGAGAGAGAGAGAGAGAGAGAGAACTCTAAATTTCAAAGAACGTTAAAACTATATTGCATATTAAACAAACAGCGAAAATAAAGAACCTACGTTTATCCAGCCCCTGATATGAGGTCGCCATTAGCAACAAATTTCATAAATACCGCATACTTCCTGAATAATTTCAGCATAAATATAGAATAAAATTTTCCCTACATTTAAGTTCTATACATTTTTATGTGTTCTGTTATGATCTGAAGCAACAATAAAAAAAAATTAAAAAAAAAATCACGCCATTAACTCGAATGGCCTGCTGCTATTTCAAATATTTTCCCCATTTGAAATACGTTACTCCGTAAAAAAAAGTCTTTTTCTGCAGTATATTATTTATAGTATTTTATACTCACTCGGGGATTAAGCCTTCAAACTACTCTGTTGTTGCTCTTGCTCTTGTTCTTGTTGGTGGGGTAGGAAAGGTCTATGGAAAGCCTAAAAAGGTCTGAAAAAGGTGTTTCGTTTTGAATTAAAGATACAAGAATTATAGCATAGGATATTTATGATTTATCTATCCCAGTGAATATGTAAAAAAATAAATAATGCACATGTAAAATTGTACAGAACAATTATTTCTAATATAAAATATAGCGTATTTATTTTAAATTTCGTTGGTGACAACGCTCTATTTGACCATAGATTTTAGCACGCACCCGAGTAAGTTGGAGGTCGGATCACGCCTTGTTTATATAGTTTGCATCCTTAACTCACTCCTAAGAGTATTAGTAGAGCATAAGAGTTATTCAAATAAAACTTATCGCTTATTTCTTTACTTCTTTTTCTTTAAATCTGATGCATTTTATGCATGGAAACGAACGTCGTTACCATTTATAAACAGTTTTTAAAAAGTAAAATTACATTATACTTTTTAAAAAACTGTTTATCATAGATATACTCTGTAAATCTGTCTGTACTAAACTATATGTAGACTGAGCAGGCCTACCGCTTACCGAAATAAGTTTCAATATTTTCCGTGAATGCGTTTGTGAATCAGCAACATAATATATTCCTTACATCTATAACAAAATCCAGGCAGAAAAAATTTTGCAGAAAAGCAATTCATAAAAAAGAATCCCAAATACCACCGGACAATCATTCATCCATCCAAACGTATCCACTGGGTTATTAGTCATTTGCTTAATTGAAGTATACTTGCAAATTTCTGCCCCGGAATACAACACATATTTTGAAACAGCGATTTTTTAAGAAAATATATTTTTGACAAAGCGAATGTGTCCATTTTTAGGGTGAGAGGAATACGAAGTTGGAATGTAGGTGTTTTCTACTGCTGCATTCCAGAAAGGGAAAATATTCACCCAAATTTTAAAAACCACGGGAAAGTACGGTAATGGTCAGAGTAGCATGCAAGCACGGAAATGAACTATTAGCTCGGCAAAAGAAACGCGACTATTTAAGTGCTTTTCCAGGCTCATATGAGGAGAGAACGCATAGTAATCCCCTGTCTTTGTTTGCCTATAGCGAACGCTACTCTGGTCATTTACCTGGATTTAGTAAATTGTAGAATTATTCATTGTGGAACGTAAATGATACATTAAAAAAAAAGATATAGCTTTCGTGCATGACGTCAGGTATCAAACATTGACAATGAGCTTTCCAAATATTTCCTATGAATCTTGTAAATCTATTGATATAAATTACACTAGAAAGATATTTTCGTGTAGTACGCAGATGCACCGTTTAAAAAAAAAAAAAAAAAAAAAACGATTACTCGTTATTCAAATACCACAAACAGGATCTTTATACCAAATGTTAGCAGTGATTAGAGAAATGATTTCATGAACAGAATCATACGAAGACGAGTGATTACCGCATCCTTCAGTTATTACGTTTCTGATAATTGTGATAATGAGTTGAATAAGCATACTTTCAATTATCGCCTTATTCTCATGAAGGAAGCGAAAGCCATGAGCACAAAAGGAATGAAAAGAACTCTGAAAATATAAGAGAATGCTAAGAAAAACCTCGTCAGGAACATACCTGTGTCCTAGAGAAAAGAGGTCTCGTCCCAATCATTGTTTTGATCGTACCGTCTCTGGGGGGGTTCCCTCCCTCCCTGACACCTGTCAGCTGTTCGGAAAGTAAATAACTGTAATGTCTTGTGGTGAACATAAATGAAAATTTATTTACAGTGTCACTTGGCACGGCTGTCTTGGATACTTTATATCTGTCTGTCTATCAGCTTATAAACAAATGAATAAATAAATAAATATGTGTGT
>NC_087204.1:17810234-17820234 GCF_015104395.2 Macrobrachium nipponense | reverse complement strand
ATTATTTCTGCTGATAATGAAATAGTATTAAATCCTGTTGTTCTATCAGCCAGTTGAAAACTATTGGAGCTCTAACTTACAACGGTTTGATTTGGTTTATAGAGATTTCTTTTTATTTTGGCATTATGCCAAGCACTGGGGCAACTAAGGCCATTCAGCGCTGAAACGGAAATTGACAGTGAAAAGGTTTGAAAGGAGTTACAGGAGGAAAACCTCAAAACAGATGCATTACGAATCAAGTGTTAGGAGAGAGTTGAGGAAAGTAAGACGAAGAAAGAGAATATGTAAGAAGGTACAGTAAAAGTAACGAAAGGTCTTGCAGCTAGGGGCCGAAGGCACGCTGCAAAGAACCTTGAGTAATGCCTAAAGTGCACAGCAAGAGATCCACTGACGGCACAACCCAAACGGGGTCAACTCTAGTTGCAAAAGGAATATGAAGGACGGAATCCCTTGTACAACAAAATGCCTCCTGAAGTGAAGACCACCCAAGAAGAAAACAAATAAAAAAAAGAACAGGAGACTCCTATTCTGCAGGAGCTAGGATACTGACAAGAAACCACTAAAAGACAATTGTACAATATAAGAAGCCCCTTGCTTTGAAAACGCACAAGGGCCCTCCATAAAGGGAAGCATCTCTGTGGAGGGCTGTACATAAAACCAAGCAAAGTGAACAAAGCAAACAAGTGTCTAAAGTTACTTGGTTTCTCTTGTACTCTCTGGAAATTAAATTCAAGATCCCAGACACACACCTGAAGGCTACCTTCTTCCCGTCTTGAGATGCTGGTAAACGGTTTCTTCTTCTTCTTGTCCTTCGGTCTTCTTCTTCATCTCCCGAAATTAAGCGGCATTTAAACCCTTGGTGCTTTTCCTTCAGGAAGTGCTTTCTCTAATGGACGGGAAAAGGCCCCTGGGGAAGAGGGAAAGGGGAGGGGGGAGAGCGTATATAAGAACTCCGACCTTGAAAGGGCCCAAGGCAGCACTTTAAAAAATGCTATTTATCTTCAGTCTGTGTGTGTGTGTGAGTGTGTGTGTGTGTGTGTGTGGTGTGCAAGAGAGAGAGAGAGAGAGAGAGAGAGAGAGAGAGAGAGAGATTCTCTGTCAGTAAACTTTGACCCCTTTCCATTTATTTCCTCTTAATAATAATAATTTATATCCTGTATGACAACTCACGTAATTATTGTATGACTAGGCAAATATGCCTGGTTTCTTACAGGCGCTATTGCCTTTTAATAATAATAATAATAATAATAATAATAATAATAATAATAATAATATCTTCTCAATTCTTCTTATTATCTTTTTCTCGTCAGCATGTAGTCGGTGTATTAAGTTTCCTAAGGACATGTAAAGATTTTCCTTTGTCTTAGGTTATTCCTCTAACGTGGTCGACAGCGCACAGGCAGTCATCTATGAGAGTTTAGAGTGAAGTGAATTAAGATACGTTTTACAAGTATTTATACATGCAAGGTCGCGTACAATCGGTGGGCGGGTCGGTGGGCAGGATTTTAATTGGTCGTTGGATGGTAACGAAATCTCTCCCTGAGGCGTTCAGATCTCCGTGGTCTGGACGGGAGTTATTAGCGTCGGTTGGGTGTTGGTTGGGGTACCCAACCTCTTGGGCGGCAGGCTGTGCAGTTAACATATCTTCCGCTCGTTTCTCTCCCGCTTTCTCTCTCTGCTTCTTCCTCTCTTTCTCTCTCTCTTACTCTCTCTCTTTCTCTCTCTGCAAGTTCCTCTCTCTCTCTCTCTCTTTCTCGTTCGCTCCTTCTCTCTCTCTCTCTTTCTCTCTCTGCCACGGAGATCTGAACGCCTCAGGGAGAGATTTCGTTACCATCCAACGGCCAATTAAAATCCCTGCCCACCGACCCGCCCACCGATTATACGCGACCTTGCATGATATAAATACTTGTAAAACGTATCTTAATTCACTTTACTGTAAACTCTCATAGATGACTGCCTGTGCGCTGTCGACACGTTAGAGGAATAAACCGCTAAGACAAATAAAAATCTTTACATGTCCTTAGGAAACTTAATACACCAGCTACATGCTGACGAGAAAAAGATAATAAGCAAGAATTGAGAAGATTCTATATAAATTAAATTGCCGTTGAAACAGCTATTGTATTCAATGCTACTGCCCTCAGAGAAGGCCTCCTTACTATAATAATAATAATTTACGATCCTGTATGACAACTTACGTAATCATTGTATAACTCGGTAAACATGCTCGGTTTCTTAGACAGGTACTATTGCGTTAGACAGGGATGTTACAGAAATAATATTCATACGCGCATAATGAATACCTAGTGCAGTCCTAGTGTAGAAACATATCTAGTGAGCACACATTGAAAACTCTTGATAAATCTACCATTTTAATTCATTATTAGGACACGGGCTTAATCTTGACAACCGAAATACTGATTATATGTAAATCTACAGATTGAAATCACATTGGTTTTGTCTTACCAGTAATCTGAGCATCAATGGTATATATATATATATATATATATATATATATATATATATATATATATATATATATATATATATATATATATATATATAAATCAATGACAGCGGTTGTGACCGACGAATCTTTTTTTTCTATAACCTCAACGCTTTTCGGTAGTGGGCCTCTGCTGGACTTGTCCCCTTCCAGGGCTATTTTTCAGGAAGCAATTTGTATTCAATGAAACTTGGAGTGTCGGTTCCAGACGTAGCGAATATTTCCTCAGACAAAGCAAGTCCTCACTCGTATGTTCCACTGGATTGACACTTAACAATAATATTTAAGTATATATATATATATATATATATATATATATATATATATATATATATATATATATATATATATATATATATATATATATATATATATATATTTCTTTCTAAAGAATTCTTTGTCCCTTGACCCATAAACGAAACCACAAGGTCTCATTTTTCTATCATAGGCGTTTATTCAGTTTTAATCTTAAGCAACCTTATCTTTATGTTAATATTTCGCTTATTCTTTCGTTTACCGTTTCTTGGATTCTTTTCATGTCCCATTACAAAAGAAATTTATGTTGACGTTCCTCTGTCCTGAACTAAAGATGTAAACACCATCCAAAAAATACAAAGGCTTTCAAACCAATACCTCTTTTAGTAACAACAAACCTGCGTTTGAAATCAACATACACCAAGTAAAAAATACGCAGACGTTTCTTCGCCGCCATCGAGTTATCTGTACAGCCGCTACAGCAGCACGATTAAGGCTAACTTTATCCTTGAATATAATATAAACTTCTGTGGCTAGATGGCTGCATTTATTATGTTTGGTGATTAGAGGGTGGATGATCAACATACCAATTTGCAGCCTCTAGCCTCAGTAGTTTGTAAGATCTGAGACGGACTAAAAAAAAGTTCGGACGCACAGAGAAATTGGCACAATAGTTTTTCTTTTGCAGAAAACTAAAAACAGCACGTGATGACTTAATGCCACGCACCTAGACCAGAGAGAGAGAGAGAGAGAGAGAGAGAGAGAGAGAGAGAGAGAGAAAGTGAGAATATTATTGACTGGCAAGTAGAGCAGGATTTTTGACTAGCATAAATTTCCCATTTCTTACTTTTATCGAGTAAATAAACTGGGCCAAAGGATGAAGATAAGCAAGATATATTTTTCTTGGTTTTCTAAATATTCCCAAAGACAACTGCATTCCCTATGCAATTAATAGAAATTCCTATTAATTCTTATTAAATCGTTAACATTCCACTATTCATACAATTGGAAATCTCATTCCATTACAATTTATTTATAATCCCATATCACCCTCAACCCCAGATGCTCAGAAGTATACAATTACCATTCTTTTCCTGCGCAAGCATCCATTGTTCCCCTTCTACCTTTATATTTCTCTCCACCCTCCATCAATCTATCAAATCTATCAATTAATTCTCTTTCCCCTTCGCAACTCATTCTTCATTTGTCCACCTACCTCTTTCAATGTCCAATCTCCCTGCAATTCGCCTGTATGTCGCTCATTTTCCGCCCGTTGTATAATTGTCTTATGGCAGGATAGAGGGAGATTACTTTATGGCAGGATAGAGGGAGATTACTTTATGGCAGATAGAGGGAGATTTCTTTATGGCGGATAGAAGGAGATTACTTTATGGCAGGATAGAGGGAGATTTCTTTATGGCGGGATAGAGGGAGATTACTTTATGGCAGGATAGAGGGATTTCTTTATGGCGGGATAGAGGGAGATTACTTTGTGGCAGGATAGAGGGAGATTTCTTTATGGCGGGATAGAGGGAGACTACTTTATGGCAGGATAGAGGGAGATTTCTTTATGGCGGGATAGAGGGAGATTACTTTGTGGCAGGATAGAGGGAGATTTCTTTATGGCAGGATAGAGGGAGATTTCTTTGTGGCAGGATAAAGGGAGATGCTTCATTGCAAAGGAATTCCACAACGCACCGAATATTTTTTTTAAAAATGAGGTTTATCAGGAAGGTATACATTTTACTGTTCGGGTTTTTTGAGTTAGTCTGTAAGACTTGATTACTTGATTGATTAATTATTTATTCATTGTTAATAAATGTTAATGTTATGATGCGACTCTCTCATTTTCGTTACCTGTTAGAATGGAGAGAAAGAGGTGGAGAGAGAGAGAGAGAGATATTGCTTAGAGAGAGAGAGAGAAAGAGAGAGAGATTGCTTAGAGAGAGAGAGAGAGAGAGAGGCTTTGTGTGTGTTGGTTTGCCTGACGTTCGTGCTGCACGCTTACCTAATGTAATGCGGGAATCTCCCCATAACAGAATTTGGTGGCTAGCGGTGAAAAAAAGTGGTGGTAAAAGAGTTTTTTTTTTTATGCCTAGGAACGCCAATGTAGAGATGGGTGGCCAGTTAGAAAATAAAGGGGTTAGGGGTTATGGCTTAGCGATAGTTTTCGAATGACAAAGCCTTTGTGGGATTGTGGAAAATTGTTAAATTGTTAGATCTCAGTTGCTAAGTGAAGGGGGTAGAGAAATATCCGTCCGTGGGATGGGGGATGAGGAAAGAAATTCTATTGGAGTCATCAGATTTGCCCGTACCGAGATTCTTCAGGGCGTGAGAGCAACTCAGTCTGGTTTGTGAGTGAGAGTTGCCAGGTGCCATCTCGCCGATCGCGTTTGCATTGTGCCGACGAGATTTACGTATTCTACGCGAATTCCGAGTTTTTTTTTTTCTCATTATGGAGTGGTGAGTGTTAAAAACTATTGTTGTAAGGGGGAGGGTTTTTTTTTAGATATTTCAATGAAATGGGATTGGTTCAAGAGCTCAAAACATTTTTTCTTTGCCCATAGTAGCAGAAGTGACGTGTTTTCTTTATTCACGCCTGTTTATAATAGATGTATTCGTCTTTGTTTAAAGCATAGGGGTGTATTAAGATGTTTTTTTTTTCCATGCATGTGAACTGTGCTTAGATAAGCATATTTGGCTTAGAGACAGAGCGGCCACAATTTCATGGGCTCAGCAGATTTCTGCTTACCGCGCAGAGAGGCGCGTTGCATTGAGGGTACTGGCATCCCTTGGGTGAAAGTTGCATGGAGGGTACTACTGGCCTCCCTAAGAGGGGATTGCGAGATGGGCACTAGTGTATACCTTGGGAGGGGGTCCTCAGACACTGTTCAAGGGGAGATGGGGACTACTGGTCTGCCTCGGAGGAGTGTTCTGTCGCTTGACTGAGGGGTTGTTCTAACGGGAGGGAGAAATCTTTTTTCTCATTGGGGGTGAAATCCTTTTTTTTCCTTGTGTCGGGGTGTTGGGGGATGGGTTTGCTCTTGACAATGAATTTCCAATGCTAAGACATCAGCTGATTGATTAGTTGATGAAGTGAAATGCCCGTAGAGTCTTTTTTTTTAGAAAAGATATATTTTTTTCTCTCGGAGGAAGAGAAAAGGAAATAAAAAGAGAATTGAAATGCATTGTATGGGTGTATGTTTTACTTGTGCCTTGGAAGACACAAATATAATGGGGAGACACAGATTATTATTATTGTTTTGTTTTATTGTGTTGGAGAAATTACTTTGAAATGCCGATGATTGGTGTTGTATCTGTGTTGTGTGGCAATGGTGTTATGTCATGGTGTATGCTGGAGAAATTGTGGGTCATAAGGTTCAGCATTACTGTTGTATGCTATTTGAATTTCACCCTTACTTGAGATCTTTGCAAGAGATTTGTTACTATGGAGAATTATTATTATTATTATTATTAATAATTATTATACTTGAGATGTGTTACGGGAGGGTTGCTTAAGTATAATTATCATTACGGGAGACATTTGTTTTACGAGAGATTTGAGATATTTCATGGGAGATTAGTTGATGATTATTACAGATAATTATTCATGGAGAATTGTTACAGCGAATTAATGGGAGAAGTCTTGTCTTAATTATTGGTTGAGTTTTTGTAACTTTGGAGAATATTTCAGTGATTCACGAGGACGAGTTTTGCTAAATCTTGATGAATTTGGCTGAATCTTGGTGAATTGTGTTGAATCTTGCTGAACTTTTGCTGATTTTTTTGCTGAATTCCTTGGAGAATGGATAAGCATTAACATTGGTGATGTTTTTTTTTGTACTGATACTGGTGATTTTGATGATAGCAAATTTTGGTGATTTTGTGATAGTGATACTTCTGATACTGATTTTTTTTATATTAATACGTGGGTGCCGTAATGTTATCAAGGGAGGTGAAATCTTTTTTGAATTTGGGAGGAACTAACAACACATTATTTTAGTTTTTTTTCCTTTTTTTTTATGAGTTCAGCAGATAATTGCTTGACATCTAGTGAGTTACGGGAGATAGTTAACAGTGCCGTTGATTTTTCTTTTCCTCCTTTTTTTCTTTTCCTTTTTTGGAAATTAGCCATCGCTGACACATGTCTTTACCAAGAATGAATTTGAATTTTTTTTTTTTTTTCTCCAGTTGGTGTGAATATTTTTTAATATCTCAGTTCGTGACTTAGAGTCATTGTTCGGGAACGTGTTTGTGTTTCAGCTATTTGATGCTACAGAGATATATAGGGGAGAATTTCTTGCATGTTTTGAATGCATGCGTAATGGCACTACATTTTTTCTCCGGATATTTGTGTTCCAGAAATTGTGAGTTTCTTGTGCAATACATTTGTTGTATTTGTGACAACTTTGTGAGAGATAGGAAACTTGGTTAGTTTTCTAATGACTTATGTCGTAGTGCATGTGGAGAAGTCTTTGCTAAGACACTTTGTATTTGGAGTTCTGTTATAATGACTTGTGGCACATTGGTGATTTTTTCTAGAATTTTCTAGACAGTTTTTATTTGCTGATTTTTTGCCCTTTTTTAGCAGTTATGCTAAATGGAGAGAGTTTTATAGTTTTTGACTATAACATTGAGTTATTCTCTGGAGAATTGAGATATACTATTTGGAGTTATAATTGAGATATAATTGGAGTTATAATATTAATTTTTGGAGTTATAATTTGAGATATAATATATGGGAGATATATTTTTGGCCATTTTTTGATATTTGCCAATGGTGATGAGAGCTATGTTTAGTTTCAATTATTTTGCAGCCATCTTTGTTGCAAATGGAGACACATTTTTTAGGAGATTATGGGGCAATATTTGTGAGTGTGTGAGTTAGTTGCCTTGAGTCCACATGGAGTTATTGGGGAAATAGAGGTAAATATTTTGTATTTGCCGAAATAGAGGTGATTATTCTTTATTCCTGGAGTGGTGTCTTTTTTTATTAACATGTGGCTATTGGAGAAATAAGAGAGAAATATAAGGGGAGTGGTTATTAACCAAATGGAGGAAATATTTTTTTCACCGGAGTAGTGTTATTATTAATATAGTGTCTCATAATTATATATGGAATTGGAATTAATCTTTGGCGGGTGACCCTTTTTTTTGTAGTTATGGGAGTTTTTTTCGAGACAAGAGGAGATTTCTGTGGTTCTTTCTCTTTGGTTTCGTGACTATTTTAGAGACGAGTGGCATTACTGCATTTCGAGTCCTATGAGATGTGTTGCATTTTTTTATGTTCCACAAGTGTGTTATTTTTGGAGGCATATAATTGGGCTGTCATGTTGAGAGAATAACGTCCTCGAGACAAGTTTTTGAACACATTAGTCATATCCTGGAGTTAATTCTGTGAAATGTGTCTGTTAGACCTTTTTCTATAGAGTCATGAGTTTTCCAAACTTGTGTGTCTGACTAGACAATTCTTTGTGTTGCTGTTCGAGCTCGGGTCCGCAGGTGGATTTTTCTGCTGACAAGCGATGTGATGAGCCGTGTGCTGACTTTTTTCCTCTGGTGATGATTGATCAGAATTTTCGCAATATCTGGAAATGTTGACAATAGCATTTCATGAAAGCGCATGGGTGAGAGTTTGCTTTCTGGCAAATTCCATAACTTTAGATGGAGCATTTCTTGAAAAAAAGTGGGGAGTTATGTATATCATACATATGTTATGTATTTTGTGATTGTGGAAATCTACTTGTGATTATCCTTTTTTTTATCTTTATTTTTATTTTTTCTTCCTTTCCCTATGAGAGATATAATTTGGGGATTGAGTTTTAAATAGTATTCCTTTTTACCGGGAGATGTGATTTGTCGGGAGTTGTTATTTACGTAAATGGGAGTTTGACAGTAAGTCTCATTGTAATTAATTGTATGAGCAGTAAAGGGGTTTTTGCTGTAAAACATTGGAGATTTTTACTGATTTTGTGGGTTGTTCAGATATCAGAGCTTGAGAGAACATTTTTTTGGGTCTGGGTGTGTTACGTGATTCTTTTTTTTTCCCTTGGGCTCATTATGATTTTTTTCTTTTTTTTTCTTATGATATCGTTCGAGTTTGAAATGTGAGTGCAGAAGTCCGTGGAGTTGCTGTGATTTCTGAGTTGTGTGTGTGCTGATGTGTGAGTTTGGAGAATTGAGTTGGAGAACTTGATGTTTTTTTTTTCTTTGAGAGTTGCGATAATGACTTATGATTTAGTAGTCATATTAAAGGGAGTTAATTGGGAGACGTTCAGTTAGTATTTCTGACTTTTTTGAGATCATTGTTTGATAGAAGTAGTATGTCTGGGTTAATTTTTTTAGATTGACCAGTGACTTGACTGACATACTAACACACCAAAAAAGTCATTTCCCAACGCCAGCAAGACGTCCACCAGCCGCGTGCAGAGAGGTTGCTGCCGTTTTTGGTGATTACAAGAATTTCCACGTGGGTGATCGCGAGAATTCTACAGCGTGTCTTTTGGGGATCTGCAGAAGCCGTGAGAAGTCTTCTACAATGAGGGAGGCATTCCGTCTTCCTACAGTCTAAAGTCTGTGCAGCCAGTTGCAGACAAGCAAAGAGGGATATTCAAGAATCCGAAATGCAGAAAATATGAGAGAAAATGCGTCTAGTGTTATTTGGAGATATAAGAGTAACAGACTTTATTTTATAATGCCAGAGACGTGCAGTTATTATTTATATTTTATTTTGAGCCGGCCATGTGTTTTGTATTATATAAGCTATTTTGCTAGGCAGGGGCTAGCGTGGTAGTGGCCGAGCCATGTAGGCCTAGGGTTTTTTTGATTAATAATATATTGCCTATGGAATATGGAGAACATGAGAAGCAACGACCTGAGAAAGCTGAACAATGAGTTTCTATAGATGACGTGAGATAAAAGGCTTAGTTAGACAAGTCAATGCACAACAGTTTATTAACTCTTCTCAAAGTGCCTTTGTGAAACTGGATGCAGCTAGAATCGTGAGGCGCTAACGAAGTGTGCGTTCGTATGTGCGTGTGCGCCTCTTCCCTTAATAGTTTCATACGCAAGTCTATGGGGGGATTTTGATAGAGGCGTCTTTGAGATAAAGGCAAGATGCCGTGGTGCTCGCCGGGAGTTTTTTATTGAGTGTTTATAGTGTTCCGACTGCTTGGGTGAGTATTAAAGATTACTTTAGCCAAAGAGCGGCTTGTCGTCTGTTTGACATTTTTAAGAATA
>NC_087204.1:17750746-17809734 GCF_015104395.2 Macrobrachium nipponense | reverse complement strand
ACACCAACAATAAAATAAAAATTCATTCCCCACCTGGAGACGATTAAGAGAGTAACTCACACCCTTGGGAAATCCACCCTTTTGCATTTACCTACCCAAATACCTTAGCCAAATCCCTGATTAACGTCCAACAAAAGACATCGCCCAAAGACTCTGGGGTATATGAGATCCCATGCCAGGACTGTGACCAATCTTACATCGGATTTACAGGTAAATCACTTCCCCAGAGATTAATACAACACAAACGGTCAGTTAGGTATGGACAACAGAACTCGGCTATTTTCAATCATATAAATGAACATAACCATAGAATAAACTGGAATATGTCACGTGTAATTTATAGCAGCAACTGCCGGTACAAGAGTCAAATGATGGAATCGGCCTTAATAAAAGAGAAGCAGGTAATGAACATCTCAAAGGGAATTGGACATCGGACATCGTCGACGCAGTGTTCATTCAACCAACGCTTAAGAAGATTAAAGGAAGATTATCAGCGGGGGTGACCTAAATTGCTTACTTGTGGACGAATCTCTTGGTATAAATACCACCTTTTCTGTAAACTTTTCTCATTCATATACCTGAAGAGAGAGACAGCAGTCTCTGAAATATAGTACTTTTCTCTCTACATTTGGTGTTTTTATGGGCTCCTTTTATTAGATGGAATTCTGTTGTTACAGAACAACACTTTTTACCAGTCATATATATATATACATAATTGTAAAAATAATCACCATGCAAAAATTTTTATCGATTACGAAACGTATCTTATTTGGTTGTACTTTTATCACATTATTTGGCGGTCAGTCACTTTGTAAGATCTTTTACAGTTTAAAGCCAGCTGAACCTCACCAGATTTTGTATCCATCACAAAAAAAAATGAATAAATAAGAAAAATGCAGGAAGCATGTTTCTCCTAATTGCTTTAGGAAGGAAAGAAAAAAAAAAGAAAGAAAGAGAGCATAACATGCATAGTATATTCTTGGAGAAGACCTCACTCAAGGAGAACTGCGTCCGAGTAGTACCTGCTACACCAAGATTACTTTAGCTCGGTGTTATATTTTTGTTTTAATTGCGAGGGACACTTCTGCCCCCCTCCACCATCCTCGACGTCCCAAAGAGGAAGTGGGCCAAGTGTCATTATGATATAGCCGTTTATGATGATTCTCAGTACGTCAGTGCACCTCATGCGTGCACTGTATGCATTACTTAAAAGTTCTTTGCAGCGTCCCTTCAGGCCCTGGCTGCTGAACCCCTTTCGTTCCTTTCACTGTACCTCCGTTCATATTCTCTTTCTTCCGTCATACTCTCCTTAACCCTCCCCGTATTATTTTATTGATAGTGCAACTGCTTTGAGGTTTTCCTCCTGTTACACCTTTCAACCTTTCACTGATGGTTTCCGTTTCAGCGCTGAGTGACCTCATAGGTCCCAGTGCTTGGCATTTGGCCTAAATTCTCTATTTGATTCAATTCAAGCCCAAAGGATTTGGATATATCTCTTTTAAGAAAAGCCTGGCTGTTAGGAGTGCTATATATATATATACATACACACACACACAATATATATGTGTGTAGTGTATATATATACATATATATATATATGTAAGTGTTTACATAATAAAAATATGGAATCTAGTCCATATATATAAAAGTCTAAAACTAAGAGTCAACCAGATTGCTTGCAGGAATGTGATCAGACTAGAGACGCTAAAGATGACGTATACAATAAGTATGTAGGCTAAGATAACATGCCGTCACCTGTAGTCACTCAATTGTTTATAAACATTAGTCCAAGCTCCCTGCTTGAGACAACTACCCCGACCTATTATTCAAACGGCCTACGTGATCTGTAGCGTGTCTCATTTGATTGTGTGTTCATATGTTCGAACTACTGTCTGTTCCTTCATAACTTGTAACAGAGATGGTAGACAGGCAGAAGAGAGTTAGCTATCGTCATTAGAGACCTGTACCTCTTTACCTAAGCTTTATCATGTAGAGGAATAGGATTAGCCATCATCATTGGCAGAAGCGATCAAGCTATCGTTATTAGAAGACTTGTACAATCATATCTGATCTTCAGCATGTAAAACTTCAGAAGAAATTATATCTATTTTTATACTTAGTGTTTTCTACAGAACCTCACCGAACCATGAGTTTTAACACATCGTCGTAAAGATAATACCGACTTCGTAAGTGATCTACAAAACCCCAGGACACTCCATTGAAGATGGAAGTGCAATACCAACCGACTTAGCGTATAGATTATCGCTAGTCTAACATTACCTCATAGGGCGCCTTATCATAACAAGGCACAAGCCCTAATATTGGTGGCCAGCGGACCAGAAGAACTCTACAGAACGTCCTACGAAGAAAAACAGAATAATAAATCATGAAGTCAACGACGACGAAAGCAGCAGATTCTTCAAGCAACCTAGTATCATCATTAGTGAGCGACTTCAGAAAACAACGAGATTCGTCAAGCAACTTAGTATCATCGTTAGTGAATAACGTTCAAGAAACAAAACCGACGTGTCCTTTTTCCTACGACAAACGCAAGCCTTCGTCTCTCATTAGATCATTCAAGAAAACATCGTTAGTGAGCGTTTCCGGCACTCCAAGAAACAAACCGAACGCGTCTGCAGCATCGGATCTTTCAAGGGCTCGAATCATCGAAACACGCGCACGGGGGAAACTGAAGCCAAACCAGGTCGTCCGCTAAATAGAGAAGGAGGACCGAGCCGTGTGTCGTTATCGGAACACCGTGACTTCCCACAAAAGCAAGCTAAGTACAATTTTTTATTCATTTGGAGTAACTTTGAGTGTTTCCTTTGCAGGTCGAATTTCGTTATTTCCTGTGGCTGAAGTTACGAGACATTCTTAATCTTACTTTTTTACAGAAATTATCTATATCATTGAGATTTCGCTACTGCGAGTTTTTATCTTTGAGTGGTCTGTTTCCAGAAGTTTCTACTGAAATATCATAATCATATACTATGTTAATTTTATCATTTTGGGGTGATTATTAATCCCTTACGTTACAAATCATATTAAACAGTGAATATGCGTTTACGCAGTGGACGTCTGTATTTATACAGATGCATGGATAGGGTCGTTAAGCACAGTAGTGATTAGAAACACAAAAACAAGTGGAACAACACCCGTACAATCATATAAATTAGAGGTAACACTATTTCGGGTCATGACAAATAAATGCTCCTTTGCAAGTCCCGATCGCAGTTTTTAGCCTTGAGTTTTTTGAGTTATATAAAATATCGAACCTCAATGACTCACTTAACTTTAAAAATATGGCTGGATTGCAAGGAATAACATGTCTGTAAAAAACTTTCATCAGGCTAAATGCGCTGACCAGGATCCCTCCTATTTCAAATTTTAGCAAGAATGAAGTACAAACAGTTAATATTGAATGCAGTAGTGATAACTTGTCTTATTTTAGTAATCGCTCAGTTCTAATAGTTCGTCATTCATTGCTTTATACGTAACCCAGCAACATAATGCTAAAAACACACAATACGTTGCCGATGGTAATAAGAGAATGGATCCTAATTATTACAAAAGAAATAGAAAACGTAGCCCGTTCAGAATCTAACAAGCAACCCGGTGACTGTGTCACCTAGTCAAGCGGTCAAGGTTAGTTAATCTGCCGAGTTTTCAAGCAAAGCAAATTCCACACAATAAGCGACTCTAGCGAGTGGGGAAAAGCGATGTTGGTTCATACATACCGATATCTTTTTGAATTAAAAAAGGAAAGGATTTTTTCCTATGAAACACACACCGTATAAAGTAATCAGAGCAGGTTTTCGTTTTAATTTTAATACATTAAGTTATAATAAATACTGGTGGATTAAGCCCAACTGTACGCGCCGTAAAAATTAGAATATCTTGTTTTATTTCTTTAGTACACGCAATATCTTGTATTTACGACTCACCGTCTGTTTGTTCGAACTTCCCTATAGAAGTCTGGATAAGCGAGCGCTTACAGATACCTCTATAGTTTATAAAAACATTGATCTGTATGTAGTGTAATTGTAAGATCCATCTAGGGTATACAAAATATTATCTTACATCCTGAAAAATAGCATGTTTATCAAAGGAAAATCCTATAAACCTTCAAACATATTAAAATCCGTTTGCGAACAAAAATGAGACAGTTAATCAAATAATAAACTTATATAAAGGAACTATACATTTGTCTCATAAATCGTAACATTGTTCAAATGACCCAACAGAAGTCTCCCACAACCGCAGTCGTACTTTGCACGCAAAATCTCGAGAGCATGTACCCTCGAATGTCTTAGTGCGTGTAAAAGACTTTGCTGGGAAATGAAATTTTAATCCTTCCCGACACTCGAAATATACGATTTCCGCGAACAAGCCCTAAGTATACATATCGTGGATACGGAAGTTATAAATATCGCATTTTTTATTGTTGCTAATTTTTAATCACGCCCACCAGTCGTGGGATGAATCTCTCTGATAATCTATCTAAAGTAATATCCGTAAAGTCATTCAAGCAGAGGTGATTCAGCAGAATTTTTTTTTTTATCTTCTACCTGAATACCAGGAAGTTTCTCACTAGCGAGTGATCTCTGGGAGAAAAACGGATGTCATTGAAAACAAACACGGTCTAAGGACAAACATAAAGCTATTTCATACCTTCGTATAGATTCTCAATGAAATTTTAAAATAGAGATAAATGACGAAGTTGAAAATGTTTAGTAATAGGAGTCATTAGGAAATCAAATAGCCCATATAATTTTTCCCTCAAACGTCATGCATAAAGATCGGACTTGGCGTATCTGCGCAGATTACTGTCGCTTAAACAGGAAAACGACTTCCGATAGTTTCCAGTGCGATGTACCGACGATATCTTATCTCTGTTAGGTTAGAATAAATTTTTTCACCAACTTGGACTTACTTAAATGCTTTTACCAGATACCATTACCTGTGATGTACCTCTACACGTACCGTTTTCAGCACACTCAGGGGACATTATCAATTTTTACGTATGCCTCCGGCTTACGTTGCGCCCCAATTACAATATAGTGTTTGAGATTTTTAGGGGATACCCTACATGCCTATATGGATGATCTTGTAATCTTTTCTAATACCTTAGAAGTACATTCACATAAAGTAGAGCTAGTGCTAGAGACAAAGACAAATAATCTCAGAAGTAAAATATCTAAATGTGAGTTTTTTTAAAACCGAACATGTTTATCTAGTTTTATGTGTCTGGTCAAGGTCTTAAAAGTAGTCCATGGTAAGGTGTCGGCTATTCATACTTTTCCGGTACTTATTAACGTAAAAGGGGGATACGCACTTTTGCGCTGTAGTGGGTATTACAATCGTATGCAAATATGTAACTCTTCAATCATGACAGCTCCTTTAACAGATCTTACGAAGAAGAGCGTAGATTGATTATGGTCTAAAAGCATCAACAGGCGTTCGATATCTTAAAAGCGGAATAATGCAGCTTACCTAACTTAAAAATCCCTGATTTAAATAAGGATTTTTTTTTATTGCAACAGACGCCCTCAGACCAAGGGGTAAGAGGGATACTACTTCAGTAATATGATAAACAGTTCTTCCCTATAGCTTTTTATTCACGTAAACTAAAGCCCTCCTGAAAGTAATATGCAGTAATAGGCAAGGAAGGGCTAGGTATCTTAACACTAGTACATTTTAAGTTCATATCTATGGCTATCCTGATAAAGTCCTTACCGAACATGAGTCACTTACCGAGTTTTTCAAAGGCTTTAATCACAGTCCAAAAGGAACTCGGTGACAAATGATCATTCCAGGTCTTTGGAGCCAAGTTAAGATACTACCTGGGAAGCAATTATCATAGCTGACGCATTATCCCGCAATCCCGCACCATACAGCAAAGAAACCATTAATTGGACTAAAAGATATGAAACATCCGTGCCTATTGTTAAAACCGTATCTAAACAAGAAATTCCTTAACCCAAGAGATCGCGAGCATTGATATCTGGGTCGGAGCGCAGAACTGTTACAAACTGAACAAAGCAAGCGTCAACAGACATAACCCAAACAATAAACACTTCGAAACGGAAACAGGGTCAGCGGCTAAGCAAAAACAATACACATTCGAGCAGAAACCCATAAAGCAAAAGTATACTTAAGGTGTGTATCAGAATAATGTAATCAAAATGTAGTATTATATGTAGGTCCGTGACGAGGAAAACCCGAAGAACACAGCAGATGACTAACGACCAGGTAGTAATAATAATCTCTTTCATACCAATCGTCATAAACTGGTTGCATTCCGTCATCCAGGGTTCCATAGTATGTCACAGAAAGCCAAATCACTATTTTACTGGCCTACAATGCTTACAGATATAAAAGCACATAACTAATTGTAACATGTGTCATGAAACAAGGGATACACTAAGACCCCTGTCAGTTTAGGGACCTCCTGTGCCAAATCAATCCTTGAAAGAATATACGTAGAATTATTAACGGAATTACAGTCTGACAGAGGTGGGAATAAACACTTCTTAGTGTTAATAGTTCCTTGACACGTTATATAGAATATAGCACTAAAAACAAACACCGAAATTGAGTGCGTTAGGAATATTTATGAATGCTAAATCAGTAAATATGGAATTCAACACATAATAATCTGTGACTCGGGTGGTGTAAATCAATAATAATCTCCTAACACGTTGTGTGAATTCCTTTCCATTAAGAAAACCAATAATATTTGATCACCCAGAGTCAATCGGTTTGGTAGAATAACGGATAATTAAATAGGAAGTGTCAATGTCTTACGAGTTACAACTCGTGATATACCGACTGGATTATAGCGGTTCTCGCGGTTTTAAATACCTTTATCATTTATATACTTGTATCTATAGAATTAATGCCGCAAGTAGCCTTATACGGTACGCCGCTAGAACACTTTTCCACATATTTCAAGCCAACCATTTAATTATCAAATATATATAAATATATAAATATAAATATAAAAAAATAAAATAAATATGGATACAAGTGGAGTCAATATAATACCTCCGTAAGAAGTCGGAAGGGTTACAAATTATAATAAAAAAGGAATCACGATAAAATCAATAAGCAAAAAACGTAACCATAGATATTAAATATCCAAATATATATGCGTAAAGATTTGAACTCTAACTTAACGCTTTAGTAATGACAAATAAGCTAAAAGTTCAAACACATATCCAAAATCTACTGACATATTGTCTGTCCCGGTGATTTATATTCGTATCAATGAAAAAAAAAAAATTAAATAAATAAATAAATAAATAAAATAATAATAATAAATAATAAAATAAAGAAAAGAGATTTTAAAGTCAGGAAGTCTAGAAGTGAAAATGTTATCTATGGAATAATCCTACCTATGAATCTTATACAGGGCTCAATAATATATATAGAATTTGTATGGAAACCTTTTTCATATAGTTTGAATAAGGAATATTTATTTAACATAATGCCAACATGAAACTAATATATTGTTCAATTTTGGTACTGTTTGTTTTTTTTTTTTTTCAGACATTCTTCTCATGCGGGTGAGAATTAAAACACTAAAATATCATTTGAAAATACTAAAGCCGTATCTCTTACAGCAAGTAACGTAACTCTTAGCTGGCTGAGAGCAATCTTCCTGCCAAGTGACGACGTCATCATTGCCGTATCAGCATTTGTTCCTTTTAACCTCAATAATCTGCTTACACGGCTTCATCTGTGTGTCGTCTCTGCTTGCAACAGCAGATTGACTGGGAGAAAGGATGCTCAGCTCATGAACTTCACATGTGGTTCATAGGTCACATGACAGGCCCACATAACATATTCTTATCCGTGTGTAATGCAAGTAGTTAAGGACTTGCAATCATTTTAAAATTAATAAACAAAATAAGGAAATAGAGTTTCTATAACATCAAATGAATTAATCTTTTCTGAACCTCATAGACATTAGAAGTATCGATATGGATATGGATTATTTACTTGCAACATTAGCCATTACAATTCAAGTAAATCACATTCATGGGAAAATGTCACATTTTCTTGGAAAACCCAAAGTTTATATAGAAATTAGTTACATAGTGGGTTTTTTCGTTGCATCTCCTACCTATTAATAATGTTTTAAAATTAACCTCAGAGGATGCGCACGAGAAAATTGAATATGAAACTTTTGTTAGGGCACATAGAATCATGATTAATATTCTCTTTGACTCTTATGTTGCCTGGCAATCTTACAATTAGCTCCGTTTTCCACTTCTTTGTCTAGTAACTTACTACCAGTAATATCGAATTTTCTTTGAGATTCGTAATGATATCTATTTATTTTTTATAATTTCTGGATATTTTTTACAAGTCATCATAGACCTGGATAGGTTCACTCATTGTTAATGCCATGGATAAAAAGTTTGTACAGCGGACTCTTTTGAATTCCAAAATATCAGCGAATTCATGTGGGTTAAGTCTGGTCTAAATGGCTCTCTCCCTCCCCTGTATTTGGATGTTGTCTGAATTTACTTTGCCCTTGTGACAAGTATAATTTTAACTTGCAGGCTGATTAATGGAACCTGGTTACAGTATCCTGCAGTACGAGAGTTTCACATCGCAACTTCAAAAAAATCGTTCGTCGTGGCGGACGACTACAGTCAAGTAACAACCGCCTACAATGTGAAAGGAATTTCATGGACTTCTTCGACCGACACCGTATCTCGTCGTTAATCTCGTTTTCATGCGGAACGCTCCAGCGGCTGTCGGAATTCGACTACAAAAGGGACATACTTCCGACAATTACGACCCGAAGGATATTCAACTCTACTTTGCTGGCGAAGGACTCGTGCTGGGGATGTTTTTTTTATTCATCGCGAACGTAATCGTGTAGCTTAGGATGCAGAGAATAAGTATGAGCGCAAAATGGAACGTTGGACCCGCCCAGGCAGGCGAAATTTTTCCCCTTGTTTTAACATTGAAAAAGGCCGTTTCATTTGGCTAAAGGTGGTTGTCTGGAACTGTTGTAATGGACGAAAAGTTGTTCGAAAGCTAGTTAAAAGTGTAGTAGTATAATACCTCGGTCATGTATCCTACATATATAAAGTATCAATGTATCCATATATATAAATGATCATAAATAACAGAATCTAAATATATCTTTGCGTGTACGCAATAGGAATCTCTTATATATAATTGATCATAAATAACAGAGTCGAAATATATCTTTGCGTGTACGCAATAGGAATCTCTTATATAGATGATCATAAATAACAGAATCTAAATATATCTTTGCGTGTACGCAATAGGAATCTATTTAAAGTGCACATATATTTAATCAAATTATATGAATCCATATACATATGTATAAACAAATCAGGTAGCCTCTAATCAAATATGTTACCTTTTATCTTACCAATATCTGCAGTTATTTATGAGTTAGTATATGAATTACTAATCAGATATATAAACATTTAGCATAAAATCAACGAATCATCAGCATAACCATTAATAATTTTATCAATTCATATATGAAAATTTTTATCAGTTAAAATATGATTTTTATCATGTTAATCTTCATTCTATGCAATTATCAGAGTACATTAGTATTTTCTGTAGCATAAGTATCTTAAAGAGATGAAGTGAAAAAACTGTATCATTATATATCACGTGATCACTATTATTTACCAATATCATTGTTTTATATTTTATTACTTGAATCAATTCATGTACACCATGAATTTTTATTTACTTATATATATATAATATTCACATAGTGTCTGTATCACACTCCTATAGTCAGATGCAAGTCAAGTTTGAGTAATATTCAGTAGTTGGTTTTGGTAGCTGACCGAGCTAATGTAAGTGTTTACATAATAAAAATATGGAATGTTAGTCCATATATATAAAAGTCTAAAAACTAAAGAGGTCAACCAGATTGCTTGCAGGAATGTGATCAGACTAGAGACGCTAAAGATGACGTATACAATAAGTATGTAGGCTAGATAACATGCCGTCACCTGTAGTCACTCAATTGTTTATAAACATTAGTCCAAGCTCCCTGCTTGAGACAACTACCCCGACCTATTATTCAAACGGCCTACGTGATCTGTAGCGTGTCTCATTTGATTGTGTGTTCATATGTTCGAACTACTGTCTGTTCCTTCATAACTTGTAACAGAGATGGTAGACAGGCAGAAGAGAGTTAGCTATCGTCATTAGAAGACCTGTACTCTTTACCTAAGCTTTATCATGTAGAGGAATAGGATTAGCCATCATCATTGGCAGAAGCGATCAAGCTATCGTTATTAGAAGACTTGTACAATCATATCTGATCTTCAGCATGTAAAACTTCAGAAGAATTATATCTATTTTATACTTAGTGTTTTCTACAAGAACCTCACCGAACCATGAGTTTAACACATCGTCGTAAAGATAATACCGACTTCGTAAGTGATCTACAAAAACCCAGACACTCCATTGAAGATGGAAGTGCAATACCAACCGACTTATCGTATAGATTATCGCTAGTCTAAACATTACCTCATAGGGCGCCTTATCATACAAGGCACAAGCCCTAATATATATATATATATATATATATATATATATATATATATATATATATATATATATATATATGTATATATGTATATATATATATATATATATATATATATATATATATATAATATATATATATGTATATATATATATATATATATATATATACACACATGTACATACAAGGTGTCCATAAAGTCCCAGTACCATTACAAGTATTTATTGCTATTGCTCAGAATGGTACTGGGACTTTATGGAACACACTGCATATATACACATATATACACATTAAACGTTTTTTTTATGAATTTTAGACAGTGTTCAGCATTCAATCAAAGCAATATATACATTAGCCAGTGTCCCTACCAAACAGAAGTACATAATCAGATTGTGGTTGTAGCATCGCTGTACTTCCAGCATTCTGCGTTCCAGACGCAGCATACTTGCAAAGGTGATTCGCAGAAGTTAACGTCCCCCCCCCACCCCCCCCCACACCCCCCTCATCGACGGGAACTCATTCAGATTCCTTGGAATGAATGACCTTTTTGAGAAAGATGGCACTGCAAGCAGATTCCAAGGGAGTCTGTGTATTGTGCTGAAGGCAACGAATTTTCATGATTGCGCAGTATAATCACCTTTGTCTTGACGCAGCAGACAATAGGCACGAAAGTAATGTAAGAGGGGGCGGGGTGGGGGGGGGAGGGATTGCCGTGTGGGGGCTAGGGACGGGAGAAGCAGAGCTAGGATCTGGAGGAAATGTGCCGTTCAAGCTGCTTGGGCTGAGGTTAACAATATCTCACTCCGCGTATACGTAGGTAGCGCTACGGGATTATTATCATGCTTGTCACTTTCGTGAATAAAAGTGACGGAAATATTATTCTATAAAGAACTGGGGAAATTTGAGGTACTAAATATGTCCTCATATGCGGGGCTTAGTGTATTTAGGAAATTTAAATTAACTAAATCGAGTTGTACATTGTATAATGCCATATAAGCCACGGCACTTGAAACTTTCAGCCTCGGCCCGATCATGGTAATTTTTTAACCTTAAATAAAATGGTAACTACTAAGGTTTGAAGGCTGCAATTTGGTGTTTTGATGACTGGAGTGTGGTTGATCACATACCAACTTGCAGCCCTCTAGCCTCAGTAGTTTTTAAGATTTGGGGGCGGACAGTCTCTGAAATATCGTACTTCTTTTATTAGATGGAATTCTGTTGTAACAGAGAATTTTTACCAGTCATACACACACACACACACACACACACACAATGTATATATATATATATATATATATATATATTATATATATATATATATATATATATATATATATATATATATATACACGCATTGAACTACAAATTCGCCCCCTCAGAATTAATATATTTTTCATATATGTTAACTGAATGGGGAATTTCTAGTTGACGATAAGTTTCGTCGGCTCCCTTCAGTTAACGTATAATGAAAATATGTTAATTCTGAGGTAGAGCGAATTAGATATTAACGGACATTTTGTAGCTTAATGCGTGTATATGAATCAAGGTGATGTGATCAGACTTATATATATATATATATAATATATATATATATATATATATATATATATATATATATATATATATATATATATATATATATATATATAATAGTTATAAACTAGTATACAGACTGAGAAAAAAGAGAGGGACCACTGGCTTTCCCGGGAGAGGTCACTCTATCAGTGTAGGAAAATCCCATCCTGAAAGGTTCCTCTCTGTATGGTAGGAGGCGGTCACTTTCATCCTAAATTGAATTTTGCGTTTTCTTTACTCTGTTTTTTTTCCTTCTTTCACCCGCATGTGGTGTTTGCGTATGGTAACACTGCTCCCGGGCTTTAGATAGTTACGCTATGTGTAAGTTTTAGGTAAATAAAAGTGCACATTTGCAAACTGAAAAGTGTTTTAATAATTTACACTATGCGAATTACACCGTTAATATTCCAAATAGGGTATTGTTCTTATTGTTGAGTGTACGCTGAATGCCACTATCTAAAGTCCGGGACGCAGTGTTACCATACGCAAACACAGGAGGCGGGTTGAAAGATGGAAAAAAAACCGAGTATAGTGGCCGATGCCCGCCAACACCACGTTACTAACAGTATGCAGAGGAGTTCAGTGATTTGTTTCTTCAGCTAAGATAAGAGGAAAGTCGCTGGCGGGTTCTCATTGTCAGTATAGAAAAAAAATTAATATTTCTGAAGGTTGTGACGTGATTGTTTAGGGGTAATGTAGCGACTTCATTATTGCAATGCATTACCGTCTTGCAATTTATAATGAACACGATTCAGACGGGTTCTCTTTTCAGCTGTTCACCCAAGTGGTTCGTCATCGAAATAACAACAAAAAAATAATTATACAGAAAAATGATGAGCAAATATTTGTATTAAATGCTATCACTGTTTAAGAATCGTAGATGTAATATCTAGAATACATTATACTAATAAAAAAAAGTTACATTCTTTGGGCGTAAAGTATTCTAGTTAAAGTGACTAATGATTAAAAAAAAAAAGTTCATTCGTAAAAATTCATATGAAAATGAATGTATATTCAGTGGATAGAGAAGGGTACATTCTATATATATATATATATATATATATATATATATATATATATATATATATATATATATATATATATGTATGTATGTATACAAAGTAGCTGCTTGAAACTAGCATTTCCTACTCTAATCTGGAAGGAACTAACGAAAACCTTTTATTATATCAGATGCAAGCTGCTGGGACTTCGAGTGTAACGTTGCTGGGGGCGGGGAGAGTATGGCTGTGTGGAAGGGCTATATATTTAATGAGAGAAGTCGGGCTCAGGCTACAGCCGATTTATACCGAGTCTTAGTGCCAAAGCCTCTTTGACCTTTGAATGTTGTGTCACCTTAACACTTCTCTCCTTTGACGCCCTAATGAGAGGTTAATGCAGTCTCCTCTGGGAAGTAGCCTTGTGCACTGCGCATGCATGTGTGACCGGGGATGTGTGTGTGTGTGATGTGAGAGAGAGAGAGAGGAGAGAGAGGATGAGAGAGAGAGAGAGAGAGATACCGAAAGAAGCGTGATGCAAGCCCTTAACTTTGAAGTAAATTGTTGCTGTTTTAAACACTGGAAACGACGATCATTTGCAAGTGGACCCAAAGTCAATAGTCTGTCATTTAAGTATAGTTTGTAACGAATGACCAATAGGGTTATTTGTTCAGCGTTTCGCTGCCTCGAGATGATGGTGCTTAAAAGAACAAAGTCATCCATTTTGTAAAGAATAACTCGATGGATATTATGAACACCAAACATACTCTCTTTGTGCTCAAGGTCGTTATAAAGGATACCGTGCTACCGTACCACCATCGAACAAAGTACTAATTATGAAATTGTCCATTCAGTAAGGGAGTAAGAGCGTACGGCATAGAACCATATTCAGCGAAGAGATTTCTTTTAAAAATTCTGAGAATTTATCAAAGGGCACGATTTCTATAAAGGACTCTTCAAGAACTGGCCATATTATGATTTCATTAGGGATCAAAGGATAGATTTCTTTTGTTAAGATCTCATAAATCTTTGAGAGAAATTACACAGGACAGGCGAGGACTCTCGACAACCCAAACGGCTAAACCCAACTATGACTTGCACCTTGATTTATGGATTTACTTTCTGTATGAATTTTAGAAATGAATAAATTTTATAAATAAATAAATCTTAATGCAACAATGTCCCTGAAATTGACTCCTCCTGATGAATCATATCGGCGCAATACTCGCCGGTTGTAATAGCAGAGAGAAAGCAGTTATTAGAAAAATAGAGAAGGCTATTTACAAGTTAAATGCAGCTGATGCAGCAATATCTTTCAGTAATACTTGTTTGAAAGAGGGTCTCCTTCCAATATTATTATTATTATTATTATTCATTTTTTTTATCACAGTCATCATATTCGACTTTTGTGTGTGTTATAGTGTGGGGTTCCAGCTGCATTATTATTAATTATTATTATTATTATTATTATTTTATTATTATTATTATTATTAGTATTATTATTATTATTATAAGTATTTGCTGCCTCAGCTGCATTAATTGTTTTATATAGGTTCTTCTCTATTTTTCTAATTATGTGTTTTTCTCATAAATTAGAAACAGAGAAGAACCTTTATAAATTGAATGCTGCTGAGGCAGCAATTACCTTTAATAAAACGTGTTTAAAAGAGGGAGGGTTACTTCCAGCATATCATTATTATTATTTTATTATTATTATTATTATTAATTATTATTATTAGTAACCAGAGTCTATGAAAGCGTCAGACATTTTAAAGGCAACTAAATAAGTAAGCTGCAGTTGGTAATCTAGTCTTGCTTCAGATTCTTAACTGCTAAACTATTTCGAAATACAGGAGAAAAGAAAAAAAAACCCTCCGTTTTGGCAAGAACAAGTAAAACGCCAATTCGCGGGACCGTCGCAGCGAGGGCCCCTCCAGAAACCGGTCATGAATTATTCCCCTAATTTCGGAAGGCGTAACCCAGTGACCCGGGGAATTCAGCGCAATAATTCTCGATGTCGATTTAGAATTAAGGTTTGGTGATATTGTTTTTTCATGTCCTTGATGTTAGGGTTATATCATTCTACTCGGATGTTGAGGCAGTTTTAGTTTTGTGTAAAATGAAAGCTATTGAGATGGCTTTGTCTATCCGCCCTCAGATCTTCAAAACTACCGAGGCTAGAGGGCTGCAAATTGGTATAGCGATCATCCACCCTCCAATCAACAAACATGCCAAATTGCAGCCCTTTATTGCTCACAAGTTTTCATTTATTGAAGGCTAAAGTTAGCCGTAATCGTGCGTCTGACAACGATATAGGACAGGCCCCCAGCCCCCACCGGACCGTGTAAAGCTTTATGGACCACGGCTCTTACAGCATTATACCGAGACCACCGAAAAATAGATAATTTTTTCGGTGGCCTTGATTATACGCTGTCCAGAAAACAGATGGTATTAACAATGAGTACAACTAATATAACTTATCGTCTGAACTATAACTTAATATTATTATATTACTATTATATGTCATAGTTTCTGGATTATATATATATATATATATATATATATATATATATATATATATATATATATATATATATATATATATATATATATATATATATATACGTTATATATATATATATATATATATATATATATATATATATATATATATATATATATATATGCGCACATAAAACCATATTCCTTTCTATCTGGAGTTGGTAGCTTTAAGATTTGACCAAGTTTTTGTGGAGTCAGGTTATTGACTCCGTGTCCTGCCCCATTGTTGATTATGGTAGTCACCCAACCAGTGACTAACCACATCCAGTTGGATCAACAGTTTACTTCTGATGACTGTAGATGCGAAGGAAATTTGACTTGACTCAAACCATTCAGTTTTAATTAATCATTCCCTTCATATACTAGAACAAATGTGACAGCATAAATCTGTGGGCGAATGAAAGAGTTGGAAATCAGTTTGTCTCGGCAATATGGCATCGACCTTTATATCTCTGATGCCCAGAGGGAGTATATAGGAAGACATCAATTTACCTAAAAGAGAGATTTCATGGGGATCCATAGCGAGAGAGAGAGAGAGAGAGAGAGAGAGAGAGAGAGAGATTTAGTCGGTGGGTCATTACTTTTTTCGGACGAGACATACCAGTTCGGCCTGGACAACTACCACCAATATTAGTTACCGCTGGTGACGAGGAATGTACCCCAGAAATTGTCCATATTTTAGTCTTTATTGTGCAATGAAGCGCAACTTGAACAAGGGGAATATTGGGGGTAGTGGTGGGGTGGGGGGGGAGGGGGGGGGGGGGGGGAGGGGGGTTTGGGGGGGGGGGGTTTATTCAGTCTTTCCATTGAAAGAGCACTGGAAATTCTAAACAGTACAGAAAATCCAACACACACACACACACACACACACAATAGTAAAAATAAACAAATAGACATTTAAACGATGTCTGATGTGAAGAATAATTTCTTCGTTTATCATTAAGGGAATGGTCGACTGAACTAAAGGTCTAAAAAAATAAAAAGATAATGATAAAAACAAAAGAAAATAATAACCGTAAAAGAAAATAAATGGTTGTTGTTTGAAACGCTGGAAATGGATATTTTAGTTTCAAAAACATTATTTATTCTGAGGCAAAGAGTACGACTCGTATTCATCTGGGTCAATCAGGTCGTTTCATATTGTCGTACTAATATAACTCAATTATATTAATTCAATTATACTGGTAATCCCGATAATGTTTAATGATTTTCTCGCTCATAGCGCAAAATATTTGAACAAAGACACCTCAATTGAAAAAAAAATAATGCCAGAGCTCGATGTGTTATGAAACTTTAATCTATTCAAAACTTGAAGAATTAAATCTCTTCCGTAATTGAAACGAAAATGAATTAAATTAAACTCTCTACATATTTTCCAGTCCTTCGTAACTCTGGGGTGGGACGTAAAGATTATTGTGAGTTCCTCCGCTTAATTTTTCCAGGAGTTCCAGTAATCAATGGAGATTTCAAAGGAGGTCAAAGAAACTTGAAGTTAAGAGAGAGAGAGAGAGAGAGAGAGAGAGAGAGAGAGAGAGAGAGAGAGACCCGAGAGAGTAGGGGGTATATGAAGATGATAGTAGGGTATCATAATGTCTTAGGGGCGAAGTGTCTGATTTTCAGATAATAATCTCTCTCTCTCTCTCTCTCTCTCTCTCTCTCTCTCTCTCTCTCTCTCTCCGGGAAGATTAATCTTACGAAAATAGCAAATAGAATGCAACCCACTTGACGTCTTAAGACCAGTCACAGAAATTAATCTTAAAATCCCAACCAAGCAACATCGTCAGCTTGATTTTCTGACATCATCGTTGTATTGATAAAGGTGCACGAATGAAGCTGTCGATGCAGCTACGAAGAGAAGGACTTGCAATGATTTAAGCTTGTGAGGAAATATTCCAGTCAGTTACTGACAAAGCCCCAAGCCAAGCAGACATCCACTAATTATCAAAGATCTGTCCCCGCGTAGTGATTTAGGGCTAGATGCAATTTGCAATCATGTCTGGCTTAGTTTATCAGATCTCAAGAGACTCAGGGGCAAGATATCTCCAGGTCCCTAGAATCTAATGAAGCATTCGAGTGCGCTACTATTAACATGAAATTCGAATTCCAGCGATTGCAGAGCTCCTGGAAACTGGAAGCTAATTCTGATCAGCTCTTCGCCTCTGTGTCGAACGTTCCAGTTCCAGAGGAGCTTTATTTCTCGCACACCGTCTGGACTCTGGAACAGCCAGACTTCCAGAGGAAGGCGTGCATCTGGAAACTCAGAAGGTCTTTATAAACTAAATACAGCGAATAGGTTTTTGCTACTGGGAAAAGTATTGTAATTCAATAATTAGTTTTGTTCAGTGAAGACTAATAGTTCAACAAATGAGAGAGATTTTATAATTTATTAATGATTACATGATAATTACCAATCTCATCATATCATTCTTTTAATGTAATGTCTTTCTCAAGTGAAGCCCGTAAGCAGATTATCAATATGTGCACTAGTATTGCACAAGCTCCGGTATTTTGCCATGACCAAGGTTAGGATAGGTTAGTTTATATCAGAGACAGGCTTATTTGCAAACAATTCGTTTGTTTATTTTTTATTTTTCATCACCTAGAAATATATTACCTTTATTATCAGATGTTTCCATCTTCAAAATATTTCCAGAACTTCATGGAAGTTGAAATATGATTATCGTATTGATAGGATAATGCAAAATATATTTAACAGAATTCGAATATACCGTCAATTCCAAGGGAAGGTAACACATAAGAATTAGGACTGGGATACCTTTTAATTTATATGCAAGTGCGTATTGTGTGTGTGTTTATTTGTGGATACAAAGGTGTGTTAACTAGGTATACAGTTTCAACATCTTGTAGGGTGTGAACACAATGCATGCTAAAATGAGGTAGATAACCCTCCCATAAAAGCACATAGTTGATTCAGAGAGAACTCAACTCTCGTCAGAAATGAATGATGAAAAAATACTTCTTCGAAAGAGACTAACAAGAAGTTATTCACAGTGGCCGTCCTAACCTCCAGGTATCACTGTTTTCCACTCTTATATTTTATCGTCAATTTTTCTCCCGATCTCCGTTACGGGATAAAATAAAAAATAAAATAAAAAGTGTCCAGGAAAGGTCTATGAAACGCGGGTCCAGAATAAATATACTCTAAGGCTGAGTTTTTTTTTTTTTTTTTTTTTTTTTTTTTTTTTTTTTTTTTTTTTTTGCGAAAGCTACGTCAGTGTGAGGGCGAATTGGCACTCAAAAGGCTCCCGCGAAATATCTGGGGGAAATTCTGTTGAAGAAAATCTTCATGGGTTTTATTCGGAGATCAAGACAAGAACACCTCACACCCCCCCCCCCCCCCCCCCCCCCCCCCCCCCCCCCCCCCGTCCCCCCCCAATAATAAAAAGGGTTGGAGTGGAAGAAAAGGGGAAAAAAGGAAAAGTATGTATGTGGGGGGGGGGGGGGGAGTTGGAGGGAAGTGCCAGAAATAGATGCAAGAAAAGTTACGACAGAGAATTGAGGTAAATAAAACAGGAATGGAATGAAACAGGGTGTACTACAAACAGGGCCCGGGTGGGGGGGGGATGTTGTTGGGTGTGATGAGGATAGGCCCGAAATAGGACTGAAGAAGAAAATCAGGGTAAAGGAAATTACCGGAACTTACGAAAAAGAGGTAAACGAAGTGAAAAAAGAGACAGAATTATATATATTATAGACCTCATCTTGCAAATCAGTATGTTTGGTGATTAGGTTACTATTTATACATATACTGAAATTACCAGCTGGAAATATATAGTAGGTGTTTGTATTATTCTTACATGCAAGGATACCTCCTAGAGAAGGTAATATTCGTATATTACACGAAATAACAAGGTCAAATAGAGATTAAAATGCAAATGATCGTAAAGTTCATTAGAGAAATAATATTCACTTAACATGGATGGAATGTTCTCATTGAACATAATATAAATAATTCCTTCATATAATAATCATTGGAAGACCCAAACATATATATATTTTCATCTTATTTTTATTCAATTCCCTTGAGTTACAGTTAAACAAGGCGTGATCAGACCTCCAGCTTACTCGGGACGTGTGCAATAAATAGGCTATATTTTATTAGAAATAATTCTTCTGTACTGTTTAATATGCATATTATGTATTTTTTACATTTTCATTCTAATAAATAAATCATAAATATCCTATCCTGAAATTCCTGTAATCTTTAACTCTACGCAAGAAACTTTTTTCAGGCCTTTTTAGGCTTTTCCATAGACCTTTCCTATGTCCCCACCCAAGCAAGAACAAGAACAAGAACAACAAAGTAGTTTGTTTGTATGCTTACTCCCCGAGTAAGTGAAAATTAAAAGCAAAGAACAAAGGTAGGAGCTAATGTAAGCAACCTCAACATGCATAGAGCTTAAAAGAGAGAGAGAGAGAGAGAGAGAGAGAGAGAGAGAGAGAGAGAGAGAGAGAGAGAGAGTCTCAGGGACGAAAAACGTCTTGTCTTTGATAATCTGAATGAAAAGTGATCCATTGGGAAGGAAGAACTACCAAAATCCTTTCCCGAACGAGGACGCCAATAACGTGGACCAAAGGATTCCCCAAATTAGTCCAAAAATTGCGACGCCTATTATGCCTGCCACAGAGACACTTTTACTTTGCTCCTTATTCTGTTGTGTATTTCTAGTTTTCTGCAGAGGAAAACTATTCAGAGAGCTATTTTGTCTGTCCGGCCTCAGATCTTAAAAACCACATAGGCCAGAGGGCTGCAAATTGGTACGTTGATCATCCACCCTCCAATCATCAAACATACCACCAAATTATATTCCTCCAGCTCAGCAGTTTTTATTTTATTTAAGGTCAAAGTTGGCCGTGATCATGCGTCTGACAACGCTATAGGACAGGCCACCACCGGGCCGTGGTTGAATGTTCATACAGCGGTTCATACAGTATTATACTTTGTACTTTGTTTATAAGTCGGTACTCAGATTCTTAGCCATCAGGTGTTATTTTTTTATTATTATTTGAAAGGCCCATTATTTTCACAACCCATTCTTATAAGTATTTTCAGATTGTCAAGCCCAACGAATCCAACTAGAGTAGTTAAACTATAGGAAACTAACGTTATAAGGCGATAATTTAGCATTCTATCATAAATTCCTGAATATTACTTCCTCTCCGTGGTAAGAGACTAGCGAATATAATTAGAGAATTTTTAATTTTGGTCTAGGGTTCCCGCCTTCCCCTGGGAATTGCCGACGCCCCCTATCCCCCCTGGAAGTTATCATGATATGACAGAGTTTCAGAACTGTTTATCAGGCACCGATGAAACAAGATATCACAAAGTTTATTAATTGATCTATCTGGCCGTCTTCTAAGTTATGGGAGAGTAAGTCCAGATAAAGAGATGGACGTTATGTCACAGATGCATGATATCTGAAGTATGCTCCTACCAAGTTTTATTGTTAAATTATTTACTGAACATTCCTTTATGATAAAGACCTTAAACTGCATAATTTATAAAGAAAAACAAACAATCAATATAAGTACGCTCAGGCCAAGTTTTATTGTTACTGTAATTATTTTATTATATTCATTTATAATAAAGACCTTAAACTGCACCCTTTCATTTAAGTAAATTAATAAAGAAAAACGAAAAACAAAACAATATAAAGTATAATCTGGTAAAGGCTTATTGTTAAATTATTTATTAAAATATTCATTTATGATAAAGACCATAAACTGCACCTTTTAATCAAGTAAATTAATAAAGATAAAACAGAAAAAAATCGATTTAAAGTATGCTCTGGCCAAGTTTTATCGTTACTGTAATAATTCACTGAACATTCATTGACGATTAACACCTTAAAATGCATAATTTTAATATTTGAATAAATTAGATAAATAATGAAAACCAAAATCATTAATTCTTACTACCAAAGGCATCTCTGTCTGTATATCTGGCTGAGCCTCTCGCACCGACCTGTTTGCCTCTTGGTTTGGCATTCGGGGTTTGGCTTGGCAGTCTGAGGTATCTGCCAAGGCAGGGCAGGGCGTCTCTCAGGAGAAGCCAAGTTGCACCCAAGCGAATCCACTTAACTGATTTATGACACTCGTTATCCTCTCTCGCGAGCAGTCCAGTTTCATTAGTGGCCTAACTTGAAGAGAGATAGTCCGCGTAATGGAGGATTAGGTATGTGAAGGAAATAAAAAAACATACACATGCAACCACGCAAGCACACACGGATATATATATTATATATATATATATATATATATATATATATATATATATATATATATATATATAAATATATATATATATATATATATATATATATATATATATATATATATATATATATATATATATATATATATAATACATATATATATATATATATGTATATATATATATATATATATATATATATATATATATATATATATATATATATATATATATATATATACACACACATCCAATAAACACACCAATATGTAGACCAGTCCGATTGGCCATTATTGGTTTCAGCTAACCCCAAATATGTAAAAGTAGGACATCTCTCTCTCTCTCTCTCTCTCTCTCACTCTCTCTCTCTTTCTGTGTGTGTGTGTGTGTGTCATCTGGCTTCTACGTTTCTTTTCTATGAACTAATGGAGAGTGAGAAGCTGAAATAATAACACAATAAATTCTTTATAGTTAACAGTAACAAATGTTTACGTTTTCCATAAATTAGCATGATTATAACCTAAGTTCGAATGACGTACCCTGCAGTTATTCAACTGCGTTGGGTATCATCCAGGGCGGAGATGGACTTACAGATAGCAGTCTGGTCGAAAGATTCTTGCTCATTGTCACACACTCGTTGGCATTTTGATCAGAAATGGAATTAAATACATTTCTCTCTTTAATATTTAATTGTTCTTCGGTCAGGTGATTTTTTTTCAGTCATTGCAATGTTAAAGTAGTCAAGAAAATGTCCTGCTCAGAAGGTAAAAATAAAGTTATGATACTTTACAAGTTAATCATTCCATTTCATGTGTTAATTTGGTAATTACATGAAAAAAAATAACAATTACATCTTAATTTCCTTTAGCGTTATTTGTTTTAATCTTTGTATGATTAATAATAATAATAATAATAATAATAATAATAATAATAATAATAATAATAATAGAATCCACAGAGCCTTATGCTATTATCTTCATCAACATCTCCACGGATCAGCGAACTTCATTGTCCATTTCCATTATTGAATATTCTGCATCAGCTACGGCTGCAATGTTTATTTGATTCTTGCAACATTAAATCTCTCTCTCTCTCTCTCTCTCTCTCTCTCTCTCTCTCTCTCTCTCTCTCTCTCTCTCTCTCTCTCTCTCTCTGTTTGCTTTCCTCGGTACTGAAGTCTACCTACCAGTCGCAAATGAATTCATTATCGATTGCTGCGAAGTGGGTAAATCCATTCGCTTGGAATCTTCGAGATGAATTATATTTGATTTCAGGACGTGTTCCATCTAAACCATTCAGACATTCCTCGTGTAATGTGATGTAATGTAATCATCTAAATTGTCAAAAGGAAACCACGGACATTAAATGAACTACGTTAAACATCCCTCTAGACAGTTTTAGTTCTCCAAAGCCACTCTCCCTTTTGAGCTCTCTCCCCCGAACTGTGTTTACTGTCTTCTCTGTTTATTTCGAAGTTCATTATTTAGATAATATATAATCCATTACGTTCATTTACTGTGTAAGGTATATTGCAATTAATTTTGCAGTGGCAGTGATGAAACGCATTCACAGGCAATACTGCAAGCAAAGGGAAAGCAGCCATTCTCTATAATTAATTACTGTTTATGAAAACTCTGCCGAAGTCTACATTCTCTCTCTCTCTCCTCTCTCTCTCTCTCTCTCCCCACATATATGCATACATATACATGCACACACACACACACACACACACACACACACATATATATATATATCTATAGTATATATATATATATATATATATATATATATATAATATATTATTTCTATATATATCTATATATATAGATATATATACATATATATATATCTATATATATATATATATAGATATATGAATGTATATAATATATGTATATATATATATATATATATATATATATTTATATATATATATATATATATATACACGGAAACACACAATCGACCCTTTTTCTCCTAGAACGTTCGAGATAAAGGGGCCGTCTTGTTTTTTGGAATAACAGCCGAAGTTTATGATAACAATAATAATAATTGTGCCGTTTACACATCCGCCTGAAGTGGTTACATTTTTTCTGTATCGTAAAATAAAAACCCCTTTTTCCCCATTTTTCATTTCTGGGGAGCGGTTCTGATAATGGCGTGAAAAAAAAATGATAATATTACCATTAATGTGAAAAAAAAGGAGCAATGGCGTACAGTGTTTTCTCATTCCATTACCGCGGGGACAACGGTGTTACACATTTGAGGAAGCTCGATTGAATGTACTTTTTAATGTACAACTGGTGTAATTTTGCCCCCGTTATTTTGTTTGGTAATTGCTAAAAAAAATTTAGCATTACATTTGTTTTGCGATATTAAAATCGCTGGTAAAACCGATGTTTTATATTCAAGTAAACTATTTGCATTCTCTAAGGTAACTGCAACAAAAAATTTTTAACATTACATTTTTTGGGCGTTATTAAAATTGCTAGTTAAATAAAACTGATATTTTATATTCAAGTAAATTACTTGAATGCTCTAATATGAACATTTGCATTCGCCACCGAAGAAATATGCTGTTAATTAAATAACCTTGGCGGAGCTTTCTTCTTGAGGTATTTTTTGAATTGAAATAATCAATAACCTCACTTCAGTCACGTGGAATTATGTCCAACTATAAAATTAGAAAGATAGAAAATTTGTGTTCCCATCAGTTTCGTTAGCATTAGCGAGAAATTAACCAAAAATAAGCAGAGATGGCAATGATTAAATTAAACTGATTTAATCAAGTGATTATGTCATTGATTTTTTTTTTCTTTTTTTATTTAAAAAATAATGTCTTTTTTTTCTTTTTCATTTTTTTTTATTTTCAACTTGAAAGAAAACAAGTTGAAAAATATGGTTTGGAGGTTAATAAAAAAAATTAAGCATAAGTGTGCTGCATCTATTTATTTTGATAAAAAAAAAATTACAAGTACATACTTTAGGCCAGAACTGGAAACCTAAAAGATAAATCAATAGTAATTCTGTCATAAAATACATTTTGAGGAAATAAAGTATTGCAAAAACATCTGACAAATAAAAAAAAACAAATAAATGATAAATATCAAATAAATAAAAAAATAAAATAAGTCACTGATTTTTTTTTCTTAAATAAAAAAAATCACCAGCCCCGAAAATAAGTTGTATCATATTAACTGTCCCTAAAGGTTCAATTCAAGAATATATCCGACCTTTTTAGATAGTTGAAGTCTTCGAAAATTAAACGGTATTTGGGTAACCAATGAGGATTTTGCTTGTATTTCAAGCACCAAAGAACTGGAAATATTTATGATATTGGAAAGAAGGAAAGGTAAGCCGTCTTCATCTCTCTCGACCCCAGGTGGCGCCCCTGGGTCTGACACATTGTTTCTCTCAGAGACGAAGGATCCCGCCGTCTCTCCTAAGGGACCGAAAATGGATTCCGAGATCAGCCGGAAATTCCAGGTATGGGACCGAGATCCGAAGGGCGGCGCCCTATAGACGATGCTGTGAGCGAAAGAAGGCTTCGTAAGGATTGTCCGGTAAGCCGCGTAAATTGTGTGTGAGGATCCTTTACTTATAAACAATACAATGCATTTTATTTTTTGGGCGAGTGGATTTGTACTCTTGCTATACCGTTAGAAGTATATTGTGATTTATGGGCATGAGTCGTGGTACAGTACATTGATTTCGGATAATAAGTTCTTAATATAGAATTTAGGCCATAGGCCAAGCACTGGGACCTATGAGGTTTCATTCAGCTCTGAAATGGAAATTGACAGTAAAAGGTTGAAAGGTGTAACAGGAGGAAAACCTCAAAGCAGTTGCACTTTGAAGTGTTAGGAGAGGGTAGAAAGTAAGATGAAGAAAGAGAATATGAAAGGAGGTACAGTAAAAGGAACGAAAGTGGTTGCTATTAAGGGCTAAGAACCTTAAGTAATGCCTACAGTGCACCGCATGAGGTCCACTGACGGCACTACCTTAGCGGTTGAAAATAAGGCACTCAGAGCAATATTAGGAATGAATTTAGGGCGCGGGGGTGGGGGTGGGGTTAAGATCTCAAATAATGGAATGAGAGAAATAACGGGGGTGCAACCGGTCGATGAGATAGTTAAGCTCTTACGCTGGAATTAGCTTGGCCACTATAGAAGATAAGGAATGATATACGAGATACTAGGGTGATATCTCGAGGAGTTATCCTAGGACAGAATATGGCGGCGTGAGTTCATAGACAGGATGTATGTTCCATCTCTCCTGAGGGATACTTTTGAAAGACGTATCCTCAGGAGAGGTGGAACATTCATCCTACCCATGTGAACTCTCTCGAAAGAGACTGAGAGTTTCCAGCCTGTGTCTGGCTTATCAACAGCCGATCTGGAGCGTCGTAAGGGACTGGCCTAGACATCAGATGCATGGTTGATGTGAATCTACTATTAGTAGATGAATATCTCGGGGAATTTGTGGTCCGGAGACTGCCATAATCTCGCCAGAAATTGGCCCATGAAATCCCATGTATATATTTTCGTAGATTCAGGCACTTGTCTGCTTTTTTCCGTTTTGCAGGACTGCCCTCCACGAAGGATACAGCTGTGTCTGCTTTTACTGATAACAGTCACGCTCCCCAATTGAAAAGTTGGTCCTGTTAACTGTGATTACATTACATTTTCCCCTGCGATTACCATTTCAATTAGCAGCCTTTTTCAATTAGTAGTTTGATAGAGAAGAATTGCTTTTCACTGAGGGTTGGTTCAAGCTGAATCATTCTGTTCGGGGGAGTTTTTTAATCTTTTTAACTTTTAGTTTTTTTTTCTAGTATCCTTTTAGCACGGAGCAATTGCTGGGGAAATGGCTTTTGCAAACCATCCGAATTACAGAACAATTATCTGGTAAAAGGCAGTATAAACTCATGCATAAGCCGTTTAAGCTTCGCAGTGTATGTTTTTATTTTACTGTATTTAACGTAATACAGACATCATTTCCTCCATATTTAAGGTATCACAGACAAAATGTCCCCTATATTTAAGGATATTACAGACAAATGTCCCCTATATTTAAGGTATTACAAACGTAATTTGCCCCATATTTAAGATATTACAGACAAAATGTCGCCCATATTCATGGTATTACAAACATTATTTCCCCCATATGTAAGGTATTACCGACAAAATTTTTCCCCATATTTCAGGTATTCTGATTTAGGCTTCATTCTGCTTTTCAGAACTTTTTTTTTTCTTTTCTTTTTTCTTTTTTGTTAGAGCGCTTGAATTCATGTCACGTGGCCTCGCGCACGCGAAATCATTTTTCGGTAATGTATAACAAGCATATTACTTATCTTTTACATTTTCATTCTAATAAATAAATCATAAATATCCTATCCTAAAATTCCTGTCTTTAACTCGACGCAAAACACCGTTTTCAGACCTTTTTAGGCTCTTCCATACACCTTTTCTACCGCCCCCCTAAACAAGAAGAAGAACAACAAGATAGATTGCAGGCTTACTCCCCGAGTTAGAAAAAACCTTAATCTCCATCTTCGTAAAAGGCAGGGGTCTCGTACCATAGATTTTTACCTTATCTCTTGGCGTGTGGGCATCAGGCAACGAGGCTCCAAGAGCAGAGCATATCGGGTCCATTAACGGTTTCTTTTTGTTTATTTTTTTAAACCAAAGGTTTGCACGATAAGAAGGGTTCGCTTATATATAAAAAAAAGGATGATGATACTGTTGATGATGATGAAAATAAAAGTGAAGGAAACTTGGTTACTTAGGCGAACCCGCTGATGGCAAGTGATGATGGGAGTAAAAATCTTATAAACAAAAAACCTGGATAAAAGAAATAACTCCTGTTGGCAAGATTATATAAAAAAAAAATTTCGGCGCATTTTTAGCGTATAATGCTGTATGATCCGCGGCCCATGAAACTTCCAGCCACGCCAAGCTCACGATCATGGCAAACTAATCCTTAGATAAGATGAGACTGCCGAGGCTAGAGGGCAGCAATTTGGTTTGTTTGATGATTGGCGGGTGGATGACCAACATACCAATTTGCAGCCCTCTGGCCTCTGTAGATTTTAAGATCTGAGGGAGGACAGAGAAACCTGGCACTAAAGAAAACCAAAATGAAAACTAAAGTTACTTCTTGACGTACTGCAAACGCCCCTCGAGAAAAAGCAGATTATATATGGTTTGGAAAACAAATGGAAAGGCGAATCGATTCCGACAAATTGATTATATCGTATCTATAGCTTTAACTTGAGAGGATAATGAGCAGGCGAGGAGTTAGTATTTTCTTTGAAGCTAGGATAACGGAGCTTGATAAGGAAGATTAGACGGCAAAAGAAAGAAATATTGTGGGGGTGGGGGGGGGGGGGGGGGGGGGGGGGGCGGTAGGGACTTCTTGCTTGTGCTTCTGCATTCTCCTTGTTTTCCGGGGGGAGTAGCACGGGGCCGGGGGATGGAGGGGCGGGGGGGTTGGCAGGTGTTTTTGGGTATCGCTGTTTATGAACCCATTCTTTTATGAGTGAGTTTCATATTTCCTATAAAATCTTTTTTCTTATTAAACATAGTCGCGGTTTACACTTCTCATGGGCGCCATTGTGAGTTTTCCCTGAAAAAGCGGGAGACCATATTAGAGCGGCAGCCCGACCGTTGAGATACAACGAACGAGATACCGACTGTAACCCCTACAGGTATTTAGTAGTAGACTTTTAAACTGTGAAACTGACCGTCTGCCGAAAATATATGGGTGGCTTACTTAACAAGCACCACTAATTGCTCGTTAGATTTTGGGTCTAGATCCAATATATGAGATACCAGATGAAATTAATATAAAATATAATTGCAGACTCTACTGATTATAGAATGACCAGTGACAGACATTTTGGAGGGTGGGTTCCCCCTGACAGACGCACTGAAAAGTGGGGGGGTTAATTGGATCTAGATCCAACTTAGGAGATACCGAGTAAAATTTACACTAGCAATAGCACTGCACATCCTAGAATACTGTGGTGGTAATGACAGAACCGTTTTAGTGGGATTGGCTACTCCCCCTGACAAAGAAACGTCCGCCCCGACAACGAGTGGGGAGGGGGAGGCAGGATCTGCATCCAACATTGGAGATACCAAGAAAATTTTTGTACTACAATTGCACTGCACATCCTAGAATGCTGTGATGGTAATGCCAGACATTTTAGTAGGTGGTTACCCGCTGACAGACACCCCACAACGAGTGGGGAGGGGGAGGGGGAGACAGGATTTGCATCTAACATGGAGATACCAAGTAAAGCTGTACTACAATAGTTCTGCACATCCTAGAGTACTGTGGTGGTAATACCAGACATTTTAGTGGGTAGTTACCCCCTGAGAGACACCCCCACAACGAGTCGGGGAGGAAGGGGGTGGGAAGGGGGAGACAGGATCGCCATCCAACATCAGAGACACCAAGTAAAATTTGTATTACAATAGCACTGCACTTCCTAGAGAACTGTGGTGATAATGACAGACATTTGAGGGCGGTTACCCTCTGCAGACACCCCACAACGAGTGGGAGGGGGAGAGGGAGGGGGAGACAGGATCTGCATCCAACACTGGAGATATAAAGTAAAATTTGTACCACAATAGCACTTCATAACCTAGAATGCTGTGATGGTAATGGCTAGACATTTTAGTGGGTGGTTACCCTTTTCACAGACATAAACCTACCGATTGTTGGAAGGGAGAGGTGGGACACCTTGAAATATTTCAAAAATCTATCATAGGCAATATTAATATTGTTAGAAATATGGTAAGTATCTGAAAATAGTGAGCCTGATAAAATGTAAAAGGCAAAAAATTCAAGATATATTGTGATGTTTCAGGATAAGAATTACTGCCGGAGTTATTTTTAAAAATTCCTATTGAAGTATGGAATATTTCACTTCATTAATTTCCATCACATCTATAAATACTATGTGTGAGACTTCCTAGGCTTGGTCTACTTTCTATAGTTTCACACACACATATTTATATATTATATATATATATATATATATATATATATATATATATATATATATATATATACTATATATAATATTACCACTATCCTTTGGTTTGGAGTATTACTTCACACAAAGTATTTTATCTGAATGGGAGGGGGTCACAATTTGCAACAGCTACAAGTATGTGTGATGAGCCATTTTTTGAGTAATTAAACCAGACATATGGTGCCAATAATTAAACCAGTCATATGGTGCCACTCTCAGTTCCTCTAAAAAAAGAAATGTAAGATAAAGTATTCTCGCTTTAATAGCGTCTTTGGTCATTTTCTTTCTTGCCTATAGTTAGGACACTGCAGCATGTCGAGGTTCGTAGCCCACCGTGTCTTACCATAAATGAATTGTTCTTTAGTTGCTGTTGGTTCGTGTGGATGAAATGAAATTTTTATCGGATATGGGAATTCGATTTATATTAAGACCAAAGTCCCATCATAAATAGCCGTTTTAACACCCGCATATTCACAAAGAGATGATGTATCACAACACAAATAATTACTGGAAACGGAAATGTGAGTGAATTGTTCGGGATAAGCTAACTATCAAAATTAAAACATTTTCCCCCATTTTATTCCCCCTCCCGAAGTTGACGATCATACAACTTGAAGCTCCTGACCCCCAAATTAAGTTCGCCTATAATATCATGTCAGTTATCTAATAGTCCACTTATTTTCGGCTGCCTCACTCAAATTGATCTGTACACTATCACCAAGTATCAGGTACCATATATATTCAGGGAAGAAAATCTAAACTTAAATAAAAATGATACACCGTTTGATGTTTAAAGCCAGCCGAGTGCGTTTGTCTCTTAACTTCCCGCCGGCACGCACCACAGGCAGCCTATGTAATGTTTTCAATACATTCTATCGATGCTGGCTTTGACGACCATTATTCGGCTAATTTTCTCCCTAGTAATATTTTTTTCTTTATTTGTTCATTATATCCAGTAGACAGGCACTAACATCCATATTATATCCTCACGTCCTGTTTCCAATGGCATTTACCATTGTTAATATGATTTATAATGCGTCTTCAACAGTCATAAAAATTTGACAACCGAATGTGCAAATATGTCAGCTGTGTGCAAGGCATAGATAAAACACTATGAAAACCCAACACTCACTAGGCACTCACTATACACTAAATGCTCACTAAACCCTTGAAATACTAAATTTACTAAATATTCATTATACCCCAAACACTCAGTAAACATTCACTAAACACTCACTTAATCCTAAACATTAATTAAACACTAAACATTCACTAAACCCCAAGCACTCATTAAATACTAGCTTGAACATCCACTCATTAAAAACTTAATAAACACTTACATACTAAACATGTGCTAAGCCCTAACATTCACAAGACATTCACTAAACGCTCACTTAAAATTCGAAAAACTTTCACTAAAACCTTAAACACTCACTGAATACTTAAACACTAAATATTCACTAAACACTACCATTCACAAGACATTCACTAAACGTTCACTTAACATTCACAAAACATTTACTAAAACCCTTAAGACAAAACATTCACTAAACCCTAAAGACTCAGTAAACATTCACTGAATACTGACACATTAAACAGTCACTAAACCCTAAACATTCATCAAACACTTACTCATAAACATTCACTAAACGCATACTCACTAAACCCTAACAATTCGCTAAACACTGACTCATTAAACATTAACGATAGAAAAATTGACAATCGCACTAATTTTTCATTTCTCTTGTTTTCTTTACATTAATGCAAGGTGATTATTATTATTATTTTTTTTTTTTGGTCTAGTTTGCTCTTGTATTTATTCATAATCTTCTTGAGAGAATGGAAATGTTCGAAATAACTTGGTGTGTAGAAATATTGCTTAAAAAACAGAGATCCTCTGTGTCCTTCCTCAGCCAGGTGTATTATATCTGACGAATTTTACACCAGCCGAAAAAAAATCGACTATAGTAACAACAATATTCATTCATAAAACTGATAATGCAAAAATGTATCCATGATTTCATTAGCATGAAAGTCAGTTGAAACCAAAACAAGAAGGTAGTCCTGCTTCGATAAAACAAACCGAGTAGGCTGTAGCACAATTATTATGATCTGTACCCTGACTATAGCGTATATATTACATATGTATTACTATCTATTTAATGGGTGCGTAACTCTATTTAACAAATGTTATGTACATAGACATTTTACAGCAATTACTCTAATAATGATAAGAACTTATATGCTACTTTATAGTGTCAGTCTTCCAACCACCGCTAGATTAATTTTCATATCGTAATCAAAGCTAAACAGGCAACGATGTCGGGGAGACCGGGGCTAGTTGGCACACTTTTTACAATTTTGGTTATTGCGAATATAAAACAAACTTTTTGCAAATTCTTACCACCATTGAAAAATATTAACATTCGTCTTTATCATAGAGCAAAATAATTGTTGTTTGCTTAGAAAAAAATAACTTTTCGTGCCACTTACCCCACGGGGTAAGTTGGCACACATTATGGGGTAAGTTGGCACATTGATAATTACTTCACATCATCATCTAGTTGTAATTGTGGCAGGTGTGAAATAAATCCTCGTTCTAGTGTTCATGCTCCCACATGTTACGTGCCCTGCACTGGACCCACACTTCTGGCTTACCAACACAGGCTCTCTTCAGCTGAGGCTTGTTTCTTCTGGATCAACAGGAGCAGTTCTTAAACTCTGTATCACGCTGATGACTGATCTGAAACCCATGTGTCTTTTCGGACATCTCTCAATCTGTTACATAACCACCCGTAAAATCAAAATCTTGAAATAGTCTGTAATTCAAAGTTGAAATTCCATCAATCCTAAACCAATTGAAAACATCAGAATAAGTGACAGCTAGAGGTAAAGCCGAGGAAACTTTACCAGGAATGTCACAGATGGGCATACTTGATCCTGGATAACAGTCATCATGAATCACATGCCCTGTTAACACATTTTCTTCAGAGGTCTATAAACACTAAAATTCAGGGGTTGCAACTTGTGAGAACAATGTGGAGGAAATGATAGGACACCTAATCTCATTATCATTCCAAAAATCCAAAAACGAAACGTAATTATATAATTAAATAGGCTTACTATTGTTATCAAATAACGTGTGCCAACTTGCCCCATTTATTCTGAGCCAACTTGCCCATCCCTACCATTTGGTACAAAAACGATTACCAGTCCACACCAAGAAGCCTTGAATTAATAATTTTAATGCTATAGAGTCTTTAAACCATAAGGAAAACTATGCTATCATTGAAAACTTATCTTTATTGAACTGTTATAGATGCTATAGTAAATAACAGAAAGATTAAAATATTTACTTACTACCATCAAAATAAAAAATTGTCTCATAAATTCGAGCTCCAACGTTTTATCTCTATAGAATTTTGCTGGTAATTGTGGAACCACGTGGCAATTACACAGTATATGTATTAGAGTCATCCTACAGGTAAACTTTAAAGTCATGTTGAGTATGCCAACTTACCCTGTAGCCACTAGCCCCGGGCTCCCCCGCTATAATTGAAGTCAGTTGCTTGCTTGACAAAATAATAATATGACTTAATTATTGTGGGTCTACAGATGACTGTTATTTATATCAAACAAATAAATTATTTTTGTGTTAGATCAGCCATCGTCAACCGGAGTTCCGTGGAACCTAAGGGTTCCGTGAACGATCGCCAGGTGTTCCGTAAGAATTCATGTTTTATAATTATTTGTTATTTATAAGTAGTATATATTTTTCGTTAAACATGGCATGTGAAATCGTAGTCCTATAATTTATTTTATCGATACGTATCGTGCAAGATTTTTTTTCCCTCTGTTTTTACTAAAGGTAATTAATACAAATGCTTACATTATATATATATATATATATATATATATATATATATATATATATGTGTGTGTGTGTGTGTGTGTGTGTGTGTGTGTGTGTGTGTGTATTGGGGCTCCTTGGAATGAGGAAAATTGTCTCAGGGTTCCTCAAAGTGTCAAAGGTTGGGAAACACTGTGTTAGATAAATACAAAGGATATAGAAAGGATAAAAATATTCATCAAATATATCACCAATAATGTATAATACAGGGTCAATAGTAGCCCACTATACTAATCTAGACATTCATTATCAGGGCTTGCCCTTCCCCTGCCCACCTGTTAGGGTGTGTCGGTCAGGGGAAACCACCCACTAAAATGTCTGTCATTACCATCACAGCATTCTAGGATATGGAGTGCTATTGTAGTGCAAATTTTACTTGGTATCTCCAACTGTTGGATGCAGTTCCTGTCTCCCCCTCCCCCTCCCCACTCATTGTGGGGTCTCTGTCAGGGGGTACTACCCACTATAGGTCTGGTATTGCCATCACGCATTTAGGATGTGCAAGTGCTATTGTAATACAAATTTTACTTGGTGTCTCCGATGTTGGATGGAGATCCTGTCTCCCCCTCCCTTCCCCCTTCCCCCTTCCCCCCCCACTCGTTGTGGGGTGTCTCTCAGGGGGTAACTACCCACTAAAATGTCTGGTATTACCACCACAGTACTCTAGGATGTGCAGAACTATTGTAGTACAGCTTTTACTTGGTATCTCCATGTTAGATGCAAATCCTGTCTCCCCCTCCCCCTCCCCACTCGTTTCCGTTGTGGGGTGTCTGTCAGCGGGTAACCACCTACTAAAATGTCTGGCATTACCATCACAGCATTCTAGGATGTGCAGTGCAATTGTAGTACAAAATTTTTCTTGGTATCTCCAATGTTGGATGCAGAGCCTGCCTCCCCCTCCCCACATCGTTGTGGGGCGTCTGTCAGGGGGTAGCCACCCACTAAAACGTCTGTCATTACCACCACAGTATTCTAGGATGTGCAGTGCTATTGTAGTGTAAATTTTACTCGGTATCTCCTAAGTTGGATCTAGATCCAATTAACCCCCCCTTTTCAGTGCGTCTGTCAGGGGGAACCCACCCTCCAAAATGTCTGTCACTGGTCATTCTATAATCATTAGAGTCTGCAATTATATTTTATATTAGTTTCATCTGGTATCTCATATATTGGGATCTAGATCCAAAATCTAACGAGCAATTAGTGGTGCTTGTTTAAGTAAGCCACCCATATATTTTCGGCAGACGATCAGTTTTCACAGTTTACAAGTCTACTCCTAAATACCGGTAGGGGTTTCAGTCGGTATCTCGTTCGTTGTATCTCAATGGTCCGGGCTGCCGGTCTATATCTTACAAACTAACCATAGAATCTTCTTGAAAACAATCTCATACAAACTAACCATAGAATCTTCTTGAAAACAATCTCATTATGTTTCCCATACCCATCCTACAAATTAGGTAAGGTTGGGACATAACCTAACCTAACCTAACCTAGGGGTATGGCAACAAAACCGGGGCCGAGTAAAGAATGTATATACTTCTTAACTTCAAATCTCTAGACTCTCACAGTACCTCTCTTTTTTTCAATCCCATTTTAGAGCAAAGTGAATTTCAGTCTATCAGTTTTGACCAGACCAACCATAACCATCACTCCACTTTCATATTTCCTCAAATTATGATTTATTTACGAAATGACACACCCCACCTATTTTAATAGTTTTGTTCGTGCGGAAGAAGCCTTAGCAACCGGCTTTTATATGCTTGAATAGAGATTTGGTTATTATTATTATTATTATTATAATTTTTTTATGAAAGAGAACCAGACCACAATCACTAAGCCCGTGTTCCATTGACGTTATAAATTCATTATCAAGATAATGAATTCCAATTCTTTATTTTCAGACAGGGGTTTCAGTAGCGTTTCATTCTGCATAACAATCGGCTTCGTTAAACAAAGATTAGTTTTATTGTGTTTTCTCTGAAATGATTCATATGAGAATTATAAATATTCCCCGTTTTGTTAATTAGTCGTGGTCCCGATAACTCAGCCATATCAGTATAATGAATTTTTTTGTGAATATTAATTCATTGTGTTTATGAAAACAAGGCACCGTAGTCAGTGAAGAGGGAATTACGGTTCTAGGAAGTAATGTTGGTAAAAATCTACGTCAGGGGAATATTTTAAAAAGGGCTGTTGGTGGTTTTATACCAAGATGATATATTCTCTCTCTCTCTCTCTCTCTCTCTCCTCTCGTCTCTCTCTCTCTCTCTCATCTGCAATATGTATATTATAATGTATATATAGTATATATATATATATATATATATATTATAGATATATATTGTATATATATTATATTTATATACACATATATTTTATAGATTATGTATACATATACTATAATCATACATCATACATAATTAGATACTAATATTTCATATACTTATTGTATATATATGTATACATACTTTATATATATACACATATATGTATATATATGCATATAGATATACACTTATATGTATATCATATATAATATATTCATGCCCACTAACCCCCAATGAAACTTATACGTAGAGAAAATAACCTAAGATGAATTCTTCGCAAAAGACTGCGCGCGTCTCCAGAAGGTCTTTTTTTCAATATTTCCTGCGATAGTCGTCTAGAAATTTATCTCCCTGATGGAAAACTTTTTCAGAGATCATCGGTGAGACACTGCTTGTTTATTGGACTCTGCTCAGCTCAGCTCTGCTCTGCTCTGCTCTGTCCTCCATCGCGATATCACTTGCATAAGGTTTTCGCGAGGAATATTAAAAAGGTTCAGAGTACGGAATCTTCAGTCTTTTTTATATTAAATGTGAGTCTGTTCTCAGAGAGAGAGAGAGAGAGAGAGAGAGAGAGAGAGAGAGAGAGAGAGAGAGAGAGAGAGAGATACTAGATTTGTATACAAGAAATAAATGGTGATCCAATGGACACCAATTTAGTTACATCACGACACTGTTGGAATGTCAGCAAGACCTCACTTATGAGCGCGCGAGAAGTTTATGTATAAATTGTCAGGAAGCCTCATTATTTCTGATTAAGGGTTAGTTATTAGATAGATAGAAAGATAGATAGATAGAGAGAGAGAGAGAGAGAGAGAGAGAGAGAGAGAGAGAGAGAGAGAGAGAGAGAGATTTGCACACGTTCCTTCTACTGAATATTCTCAGCGAAACCTAGTTATGCATTAAGCGCTGTTCATTTCAAAATGAATGAATAAATAAATAAATGAATAAATAAATCAAATAAATACAATAAAACTTTAAAAAAATTTAATTCTTATGTTAATTCTTATTTACTATATCCTCTGTCAAATGGAAGGAATTTATGGAACATGCGGCAAGCGCAGTCATGCAAATGTTCTTGATACTCTATTAAAAGCGGCAATAAAATAAATACATAAACACCAAAGACTAGTATATAGCTTGGAAAGTCCAAAAGTATTAAATCTTCAAGCTAATGCATTGCAAAGCGGATTTAGAATGAATGTATACCGGATCTGGAATGAATGTGCAGATTTTACGATTATCCCGGTTTTTTCTATGCAAGTTCTGTTGTTCGTGGATTTCCATACCCAGCGGTTTACCAAAGAGTCTTTCAGCCTGGGCGTGGCGCTGGGTATTTGCAGAATTCAACGAAACTAGAATACATCTAAATATATGCAATGGATAAACACGTATATATAAATGGGAGAATGAAGAAACTTGAAGAGTCGATGGAAACTTTCTTAATTTCGTATCGAAATTTAAGATGATGGTAAGAGGAGGAGGAGGAGGAGGAGAGAGAGAGAGAGAGAGAGAGAGAGAGAGAGAGAGAGAGAGAGAGAGAGAGAGAGAGAATGAGAGAGAGAGATGTGGTTTCACCTCAGTTTGGTGATTATTGTCATGACTGCCTCCCGTTCACAATATATATATATAGATATATATATATATATATATATATATATATATATATATATATATATATATATATATATATATATATATATATACACATACATATATATCCCTTGACACTACTGTGTTCAGATATGAAATATAGATTTTTGTGAGATAATCATTTTACTCCATCTGAATCGTTGTGCCTAGATAAGATATTACATTCTCGATAACTAGAGATCGTGGTAATATGATAGTTTAACTAATGCGACCACATAAACGCTGGCAAATTTTGTTTTATTTATAGGGATGGAAGTTTACTCCAGTTTTTAGGAGCAGTCATTCTCTCTCTCTCTCTCTCTCTCTCTCTCTCTCTGCCACCAGAAGTCGTAACAGCAATATTGTGGAAGAGGTTAAAAGTAAGTTGGCAAAATCATTAGGAGGACACTGAATGGACAGTAAAACCTGCTCCTAGAGATAAGTGAGCACACGATGTCTCGTCTTAGGATGGACTAACAAGTCTTTGAGACATCTTAATCCTTGTAACTCTCTCTCTCTCTCTCTCTCTCTCTCTCTCGTCTCTCTCTCTCTCTAAAATATAGCACCACTTCCACATAACTTGAAGGCAGACATCATATAAGGGCAATTTCACATGAATTCCAAATCCTGGAATATTCCTGGAAAAGTGGTTTCCAGTGAAGGAATCGTGAATTCCAAATCCATTCATCTTTCCTGGAAAATCGGTTTCAGCGACGGAATCTTCTCCGCCAACAGCCATTGATTACAAAACCGATGAAACCAGGTCCGACCATAAACCCAGGCAGTGGTCGAGATTTCCAAATGCCCCCTCACCCCGCCCCCCTCCGGAACTGCTGACTCGGTTTTTCGAATTTCTGAGATGACTGTGTAGATTCATTTAACCGGAAGACGGGATTGCGGGTTTTGGAAGGAAAATATTGACCCATGGTCGCTCTGTAAAAGGACAATTTATTTTCTAGGAGGCTATTTTTTATATGTTTTGACGAAAAAGGTTGCTTTTTCTTTTTATTGGGTTGTTTTTTTTATGTTCATCTCTCACAAAAAAACTGTGGATTCGTTTCTTTCTGCATTATTATTATTATTACATTATTATTGTTATTGTTATTATTATTATATGTATACATTCTTACCGAAAGATCAGAAGAACCACGAAATTACCTAACAAGTTTCCAGATCAGAAGTGAATTGAACTGAATTGAATTGATGTGTTTCAGAATACTATAAGAAGAAACCTTTCGTTCGTACTCAGGGGATTTTTGGAAGCTTGAGATTTATATATATATATATATAGATATATATATATATATATATATATATATATATATATATATAGCTATATATAGGTATATGTATATGATATATATATATATATATATATATATATATATATATATATATATATATGTATATGTATATATATATATATATTATATTATATATATTATATATATATAATATATATATATATATATATATATATATATATATTATATATATAATTCTTCTGTTAAAACAGGATACGTGTCAAGTATAAAAGGCCCATTAAAGCTAAAGTTTTATATTTCACTGAACTGCCTCCCACCCTTATCAAGTAGTGAATGACAAAAGAAGTTACATTGGCTAAATAAATAGTGGGAGAAATGCCCCTTTCTTGCAGTACAAATAATAAGGCTGAGATAATGAAATATATTTTAGCTCACTATTGACAATTTCTGAAGGGTTGCCTTCTTTTACCGAGTTTGGAAGTGAAGATATGGAGAGCCTAACCAGCAAAAAAAAAACAAGAATTAAATTGAATGAGAGGAGAGCGTGATAAAAAAAAAAAAGTGTGATAGACTTGGAAATTGTCTGGGAAAGTTTCTCAATTTCACTTTGAGAGAAGTTTTCCAACTCTTAGAGGATCTATTGTTATTACTTCTTGAAATGAAACCACAATGTCTAAGGCCGGTGGTAACCGACCACTAATAAAATTGTCAGTTACTGCTTCATCCTGGCCGTTTTGTAGCAGTTTTCAAAGGTGCCTTAAAACCAGGAACCCCATGAAAAGCACGTCGTGTACTCTCTCTCTCTCTCTCTCTCTCTCTCTCTCTCTCTCTCTCTCTCTCTCTCGGGTATACTGTGACACTCGATTAATTCATTCAAAAGCATCTTTGCTGAAGGTTTAAGAGAAACCCCCTTTTTTTTTCAGTGACTTATGAAAAATACATCTTCATAAATTACTAATACATTTAGGCCTAAATTCAATATTTGATCAAAATTCCAGTAAGTACGATTAAAACTATACATTTTTCAGTAGCCATGAGGGACCAGTGTTGCTGTACCAAATGCAAATCATCAAAGAGATGTATGATACATCTGAAATTTATGATACATCGGAATTCGAGGATATGCTTAATAATTGATTTTGGTATTCAAGTCGTTTTGTAACGAGAATTGAAGGTGAAAATACCTAATAATAAGTTTTACGAGTAGTAAAGACGCCTTGTAAGCTGCAATTATATCTTGATGCTAAATTTAGGTGTTTAGGTGTTCGACAAAGTAGAAATTTAATGGCATTTATTGTCATGAAGAATATTACAGGCTGTAATATTCCCCATGACATTAAATGACATTAAATTTCTTTTTGTCGAACACCTAAACACCTAATCTAAACATCAGGATATTTAGAATTTACGAGGAGTCTTAACTAGTCGTTAAACTTATCATTCGGCATTTTCACCTTCAATTCTCCTTACAGAATTACTTGAATTTACATTCAAGTCAATGAAGACATCGAAAAAGGGAAGAATACAAAGATATCAACGTTTTATTTCCCCAAAGGGGAAAGAAAAATTATTGACAAAACGTAAAATGGTTTAAAAGCCAGCAAATTATTTCAGTGGACAGAGGTGCAGTGTCCTGGGAAAGGCGGTGCACTCCCGAACTGAATAAACGCAGTGTTACCTTGAACCACATATGGTTTTATTCGGAATAAATACGAGATTCTGTTGTCCATTTTGTCGAAGGGGTATTGGTATCCACCTGCTACTTCTAGCCATTGTTTATAATAGTTGCATTGGTTGCAGGTCCACAATAATATATCATGTGATTATATATGATTGTGGACCTGCAACCATTGCCATCATTTTCGACACGGAAAACTGCGCTCAATAGTTGCATTAAAGTTGTTGTTTTAAATTTAGTTGGCCTTCTGCCAGCACGGGCTCTTGCTCCTACTAGAGCAGCCCGTAATTGCATCAGAGCGTTTAATCATTAGAATTTTCAAGACATAGCTTTCACGTTGACCAACAAAACAGTTTGATATATTCAAATCCATTGTAAAAAACAGATGTCTTTCAACTTTCAACATATTCCTAGCCCCTCTGACGTTCTCCGCTTAACTTATCAAGAAAATATCTGACCGTCATATTTGCTTAATTAATCAAAGTAATTTCATAGGATACTTCCTCCATTTCATTCTGTCTTCTGTGTATATTTCGGTCATTAAATTAGCTAGATCGTTCATCAGCTGAAAAAATACTTTCATTGCTGTGATGGCTTATTAGCGTTTTCTAAACCCTAGCACTAGTGGTTTCACTTACTCGGGGAATAAGCCTACAAACTACTTTGTTGTTGTTGTTATTGTTGTTGTTGTTGTTCTTGCTGTTGTTGTTCTTGTTGGCGGGATAGGAAAGGTCTATGGATGAGCCTAAAAAGGTCTGAAAAAGTTGTTTCGCGTTGCGCTAAAAATACAGGAATTTTAGTATAGGATATTTATGATCTATTTATTAGGATGAAAATGTAAAAAAAAAATAGATAATGTACAGAAAAATTATTTCTAATGAAATAAAGCATATTGATTTTAATTTTCGTTGGTGAAACAACGTGCAATTTGGTCGCAGATTTTAGCATGCTACCCGAGTAAGCTGGAGGTAGAATCACGCTTTGATTTTCCTTTGCATTTTCTATTTCCATCTTTTCATGTCCTATCCTCTAGTTTCGACCGAAAAAAAGAAAAAAATCTGCTAACGCTAGAATATATCTTTGGCCTCGACCACCGCTCGTTATCTTAATTAAGGTTAAACAGTAAGACCTCTTATTGCTCTACATAAATTCTATGACCCATAAATTCTGTGACCTTCTTTCCCCCATAAATTCTGTGACCTACTTTCCCCATAAATTCTGTGACCTTCTTTCCTAATAAATTCTGCGACCTTCTTTCCCCATAAATTCTGTGACTACTTTTCCCATAAATTCTGTGACCATTTTCCCCATATATTCTGTGACCTTTCCTACATAAATTCTGTTACCCTCGGGACAAATTGTCTTTCAAGACTAAAAGAGGAGCCATATGGTGTTATAAATTCTGTGACCTTTCCCCATAAATTCTGTGACCTTTCCACATAAATTCTGTTACCTACTTTCCCCTTAAATTCTGTAACCTTTCCACATAAATTCTGTGACCTACTTTCTCCATAAATTCTGTGACCTTTCCACATAAATTCTGTGACCTTTCCACATAAATTCTGTGACCTACTTGTCCCATGAATTCTGTGACCTTTCCACATAAATTCTGTGACCTACTTGTCCCATGAATTCTGTGACCTTACCCCATAAAATCTATGACCCACATTCCCCATGATTTTATGTTCTGGGTAAATGAGTGATAAATACGTTACAGATATCTTACACTTAGGCGTGATAAGTCTGCATTCACGAAACAATCCCATCGAAGGAGGAGAAAGTTGACTGCGTTTGGGGTTCCTCTTTGAAACAATTCGTCCTCGGGACAAATATCCTTTCAGGACTGAAAAGAGGATCCCTATGATGTCATTAATTGCTGCCCAGCGCAGCCCTAACCGAGAATCACCAGTTCCCAGAAAACTCGACGTCTCCGAAGAATTACCCTCGTATGTCCTTACCTTTTTGAGGTTTATTTTCCTTCGACAGTCTCTCTCTCTCTCTCTCTCTCTCTCTCTCTCTCTATCTCTCTCTCATCTCGCTCTTCTCTCTCTCTCTGCTCTCTTCGCGTGATTGTTTCTTCTTTGTCTTCATCCTCCGGGAAGAGATCGTGTTTTAGGATCTTATTTCTGCCCAAGACTTGATTATTCCACTCGGATTGCCAGGGAACCTTTGCCAAGGAGAGGGATTCGATGATTTCTTTTCGCGGTCCGGTGAATTTGCTTGCTTGCGAAGCCTCGTCCTATGCTTTCTGCTTATCGTCATTTTGTGTAAAATGTGAAGACATGGAACTATTGTCCCAAATCAATGTTATTGATAATCTGCTTAGCTTATTTCGCATAACTTTATGCGCGAGACAGTACAGGGTACCACAGTCATATTGTTTAAAATGCAATTTAAGTAATTAAATAAATCAGTTGTTGTGAAAAATCATGCTGTACAAGAAGTCGTAACACTATCTTATATTAACAGTTCTCTGTCAATATGCTTATAAAAAATATGAAAATGTGTATTTCAGAGAATCATTATGAAGCTTTGACCGCTGCCCAGTTGTGGTCTGTCGTATATCGTTACAGTCGCTCGCTTATGGCTAAAAAAAAAAAAAAAACAAAAAAAAAAAAAAAAAAAAAAAAAAATAACACTGAGACTTAAGGCCTGCAATTTGGTATGTTTGATGTTTGAAGGGTGGATGATCAAAATACCAATTTGCAGCCCTCTAGCCTCATCAGTTCTGAAGATCTGAGGGCGGACAGAAAAGAGTGCGGGACGGGACAGACAAAGCAATTTCAATTGTTTTCTCTTACAAAAAACTAAAAATACAAAGAAAAAAGTAAGCGCTGAAAATTACAAGGGACGAAATTTGACGCAGTAAGGTGAAATATGTTCAAGTGCTATAGAAATATGTGAGTACTTGAACAAGTGAAATGGAACAACAAAATATGCACACTTATCTGCACAAGTCTAGTACATTGCAATTTTTGAAATGTATATTATTTATTCATTCGCGTCACTCCACGTGGTAAATGCTAATTGACAGTTGAACTTCTCATCATTGTTAAGTTTGTATTATTATTTGTGTAAATTTCTATAAAGACAGCTATAAACTGCCTTAAGGACCCGTCAGTTCTTCATCGCTGTTGAACGCCTTCGAATCGATTTTCCCCGAAACCTATTCAGTTGATGAAATGAAGAAGCCGAGGCATTTCAATATTTTTTCCGATTTTATTTCTCGCCGTGTTGTTTTTCTTGATGTGTATCTCTACGAGGATGTGCACATGGGCACCGCTTGTAACTACGTGACGTAAATATTCTGTTTAAGGTCATACGTTTTTGTGAAAAGAACAGCTTTCAACTCCCACGTACGCTTCTAATACGCTCCAGCACGCGAATGTAAAGACCTCTTCGGATTCCTTTGTTTATTTATTATTCCAATTAGCCTCTGTTCCCTCCCGCACACTTTAAACATTAAAGTGTGCGTAAAAAAATACTCATAACTTCACCGCATGCTTCAAGCCTTTCAGCTAAAATATACTGTACCAATTATATATGCATGAATATACAACTTTTTTTAGATGTATTGCAGTCAGATTTAGAATAGCAACACAATTGAGCTCTGTGTCCTGTTTAAATTGACGCATAAAACTGATTTCATTTCGGAACCAAAACAAGTCATTCAGTGCAGTAGTACCACGTTCGGCCTAACAACGGATTATATTAAATTGCTATTAGCCGGCGTAATCACTGATAATTTCATTACAGTTCCAATTGGAACAACAACTGATTTCAGTCGGAGTTTTACGAACATTGATCGGTTTCCTGGTTCAAAGGAAAATGTTGATTTGGTCTGTCTTTTGGGGAAAATAAGTTATTACCATAATAATAATAATAATAATAATAATAATAATAATAATAATAATAAAATATAATATTGTATATGTTATTAGTGATTTCTGACGCTCCATACTCTATCCGTCGAATACATACGTCATCATTGACACTTGTAGCAAGTGCAACGTACTTCACGAATAGATCGTGAGTGCTACCAATATTATCCATCCATCGGTTTTCTTTTCTGCGATTCTATAGACATACCGAAAAGGTGAATAGGAATATATGCCATTTATCAAATAGTGTAGTGAATAAAGGAGTATTCTGAGATCCAAACCATGCACAAGAAACGTAAAAGTGTACACGACACCAAACCACAATAGATCATGGCAGAGGAATGCATGTATGAATGAATATTCAACCTGCATTTTACGAGCAACCCTCCAGTTCATTTTGAGCTTCTCTGTAAAAGATCAGGTGTACCCGTATTAGAACTGATGTTGACCCAACGCATTTGCATCTTAGAAGTGAATGAAAGCAAATAACTTCGCTGCATGAGAACGGTTGTTCCTCAGAGGAACTTTTGATTCAACCAGTTCATCGTCTCGTGAGTGGGAGCGTCAGTTTCTTCACAAAGAAACCATTAAAAGCAATGAAAGAAAAACTTCTGTGAGCTCGGAATCGTTATATAATCAACCAACTTACAGCTTCAAAGGAAGCGAGATAAAAATCTATTGGTAACTAACGAATTCGTTGGAGATGATAATTTCCTTTCGACGGAGATATTATTGAGAGCAAATATCGCCGGAGATAAAGGATCCAGGAAGTTATAATCTCCAAAGCTGATTAGTGTTATGTCAACAACACAACAACAACCGCTGGATTAAGTCTTTTGGAAATATCTCTCTCCTCTCTCTCTCCCCTCCTCTCCTCTCTCTCTCTCATCTCTCTCTCTCTCTCTCTCTCTCGCTTTATTATTGTTTTGATGGTATCTGATACAATCTCATCAAACAAAACACTTTTTTAATGAAGTTCGATTTTCTGGTGTTGCAAATTGTGCAGTAATCTTATTTTCTTTGTTCTTATTTATTATTTCTTTTACCAACTCGTGTAGAAAAGTACGGCATTCATTACAGAAAAATGCAATTAAAAGTAAAAATTAAAAACAAAACATAAAAATCGTAGAAAGGAATATATGGAAGAACAAATGTGAATAGTGTGAAAAACATTAATGCTTTTATGAAAAACAAAGAAAACAGTTGTCATATAATCAGATGCGTTAATGCTTTTATGTAAGATAAATGATAGCAGTTGTCATATTTGCAGATGCATTAGTGCTTTTATGTAAGAATAAATAAGAGAAAGATAAACGGACAGACTGACTTTGAACGGAATAATGTGTACTATAGATAAGGAAATAAGAAAGGGCTATTATCAAAAACACTAAAGGCAGCTAAGTCAGCGATGTATAAATATCATGAATACAGTGAAAGACTTTTCTGTGAAAGTAAATGATAAATTTTGTAAATTCATGCGAGCGTAAATGTACTCTGCCCTGCGAACAACTGTTCTCGCTATTTGGCCGAAGGGGAAAGTATCATTAACAATACAAAAGGTCGTAATGTAACTTGCACAGGGCAGCTGAATGGTTCAGTGATGGAGCTTTGAAAGCATTGGGAATGGCTGCAAAAGCAAGCATATGTCAGAGGTCATGAGTGCTAGTGATTGCAATCAAAATAGGTTGTGATTTGAATGTATATATACGCAGCAGAGGGTAGCACCATCACACCCACAGAAATAAGTATCTCATTTAAAAGATATAATTAAATTAGATTTTCAAAATTTTCGTGGTGAAACAATGCACCATTTGACCGTAGATTTTAGCACACTCCTGAGATGGCATTGTCTGTCCGTCTGCACTTTTTTCTTTCTGACAGATCTTAAGAACTACTGAGGCTAGAGGGCTGCAAATTTCTGTGTTAATCATCCACCCTCCAGTCACCAAGCACATCAGATAGCCGCCATCTACCCTCAATAGTTTTGATTTTTATTTAAGGTTAAGTTAGCCATAACCGTGCATCTGGCAACGACACAGGTGAGGCCACCACTGGGCCGTGGTTAAAGTTTTCGGTAGCCTAGAATATAAGTTGTTTTTTTTTTTTTTTTTTTTTTTTTTTTTTTATTGTTTTTTTTTTTTTTTTTTTGCCGTCAATTGATCTTTCAAACTATCTCTGGAAATGAAAACGCAAACCACTGCTTTTCCAGTCATGGAATCACAGCTGACAGGCATACTGGTGAGAAAAAGAGTATTTGAAAGAATTTATCTCTTCCTATCCATCGCATAAAACGTCAACTTTTTTATTTTGAGAGCAGTTAGAGCATTTGTTGAGGAAACAGGAGGGAAAGGTCACGAAGTGTCCAACACATCATTATTCTATAAGCAAGAGATTTCCAATTCACTTTTAAATACTCGACGTTTTCGTTCAAAGCGTCGAGTCCAGGACATTTCTTTCTGTTCAGTCTGACAGACTAATTTTATCGTTAGAAAATGGTCATTTCATCTTTAAAGAGGACACACACACACACAACACACACACCACACACCACCACACCACCACCACACCCACACACATATATATATATATATATATATATATATATATATATATATATATATATATATATATATATATATATTCGTATCTGTCACACTTAATTTATCTACTATAGATTCTCCTAGCATGTAGTACCTTGTATTTCTAACATCTCTTTCTGTTTTGCTTACAGGGAAATCCCCTATGAAAGCATCCTCATGAACACAATAAAGCACTCTTATATATATATATATATATATAATATATATATATATATATATATATATATATATATATATATATATATATATATCTATACCTATATATATATATATCTATACCTATATATATATATATATATATATATATATATATATATATATATATATATATATATATATATATATATATATATATATATATTATGAGTGCTTCATTGTTTTTTTTTTTTTTTTTTTTATCATGAGGATGCTTTCATAGGTTTTTGCCCTTGTAAGACAAAACAGAAAGAGATGTTAGAAATACAAGGTACTACGTGCTAGAGAATCTACGTAGATAAATTAAGTGTGACAGATACGAATACCCCCCCCCTCGACCAGTATAAAATAGAAAGGAACTACCGAGCACAGATAAATGAAAAGGCGAAAATAAAGAGATTACATTACTTGAGTTTAAAAGGCAGCGATATTGATTCACAGAAAAATATAACCAAAGGCAAGGTAACATTCACTACACTAAAAAGGAGCGTAGTGCAGACTTGAGAGAGGCTGAGTACAACAATTTCCTCTTTCCATAGCATCCAGCGGATGGACGTTTATTTTCCAGGTGTCCCCCTTCCAGTTTCCAGGCAACTGGTAGCAAGCAATATGCTTCACGATTCTGGAATTGCTCTCCCTGTAAACGATTTTTTGTTTTTTGGAACTTTTTAAGATTGATCTTCCCTTTTACAAAAAAAAGAAGTTTAAATTTTTTCATGCTTAAGTTTAGCCCAATAATTTAATTATGGATTGAAGATCGAATAGATTGTTCTCGTTGTCGCTGGAAGAGTATCTTCAGTTGTTGATACTAAATGGTTTTCATAGCACTAACCCTTTTGCTTGATGAGACGAATAGCAATCACGCTCCTTCTTAATTTTTCGCTTACTTGGGGAGTAAGCCCACAAACTACTTTGTTGTTACTCTTGTTGGGGAGGTAGGGAAGGTCTCTGGAAAAGCCTAAAAGGGTTTGCACAAGGTGTTTCGCGTTGAGTTAATGATACGGGAATTTGAAGATAAGATATTTATGATTTATTTATGAGAATGAAATTGTAAAAATAAATAATGGTTATACTATACAGTACAGAACAATTATTTCTAAAATAAAATAAAGCGTATTTATTTTAATTTTCGTTGGTGAAACAAGTCACTATTTGATCGCAGATTTTAGCACATTTTAAGTTAGGAATATGTTTACAACTTATACGTGATGGGAAAATCTCGCACGTGACCCGAGTAAGCTAGAGGTCGGATCACGCCTCCTCACCCTCACAGGTTCACAACCAATTTGGGGGTCCTATGGCTCAGGAGAAAACTTTGATGCAATTTTCACCCAAACTTGGCCATTTCGTCTTCTATCAAGGGACCAATCGGTTAAACATTGACTCCCGAGTGGTAGCGATAACCAAAGAGCAAAAGGTTACCCACTTCATGAAGAGCTCTCTCTCTCTCTCTCTCTCTCTCTCTCTCTCTCTCTCTCTCTCTCTCTGTGGCAAATGTATAATCTTTCATACAACATTTGAATACACCTAATTATCGAAATAGGAAGTAGAGTGCAAAGTAGTACTAATTCATAAATGGGCACCTCTTATGCCTGTTTTCTTTTCTATATTACAAAAAAGAATAATTATAACTTTGCTGATATGAGTTATTCATATAATGGATTTTTAAAAGAAAATCGGTGTCTGTCACTGATCTGTCATTTAACAGTTTTTTTCTGGAAACTGTTGAATATTATTATTATTATTATTATTTATTTATTTATTTTTTTTTGCTCTATCACAGTCCTCCAATTCGACTGGGTGGTATTTATAGTGTGGGGTTCCGGGTTGCATCCTGCCTCCTTAGGAGTCCATCACTTTTCTTACTATGTGTGCCGTTTCTAGGATCACACTCTTCTGCATGAGTCCTGGAGCTACTTCAGCCTATAGTTTTTCTAGATTCCTTTTCAGGGATCTTGGGATCGTGCTAGTGCTCCTATGATTATGGGTACGATTTCCACTGGCATATCCCATATCCTTCTTATTTCTATTTTCAGATCTTGATACTTATCCATTTTTTCCCTCTCTTTCTCTTCAACTCTGGTGTCCCATGGTATTGCGACATCAATGAGTGATACTTTCTTCTTGACTTTGTCAATCAACGTCACGTCTGGTCTGTTTGCACATATCACCCTATCCGTTCTGATACCATAGTCCCAGAGGATCTTTGCCTGATCGTTTTCTATCACTCCCTCAGGTTGGTGCTCGTACCACTTATTACTGCAAGGTAGCTGATGTTTCTTGCACAGGCTCCAGTGGAGGGCTTTTGCCACTGAATCATGCCTCTTTTTGTACTGGTTCTGTGCAAGTGCCGGGCATTCACTTGCTATGTGGTTTATGGTTTCATTTTTCGTATTGCACTTCCTACATATGGGAGAGATGTTATTTTCGTCTATCGTTCTTTGAACATATCTGGTTCTTAGGGCCTGATCTTGTGCCGCTGTTATCATTCCTTCAGTTTCCTTCTTTAGCTCTCCCCTCTGTAGCCATTGCCAATTGTCATTGTGCTGGCTAGTTTCTTTAGTCTGTCTCATGTATTGTCCGTGCATTGGTTTGTTGTGCCAGTCCTCTGTTCTGTCTGTCTTTCTCTTGTCTCTGTATATTTCTGGGTCTTCGTCTACTTTTATTAGTCCTTCTTCCCATGCACTCTTTAGCCACTCGTCTTCACTGGTTTTCAGATATTGCCCCAGTGCTCTGTTTTCGATGTTGACGCAGTCCTCTATACTTAGTAGTCCTCTCCCTCCTTCCTTTCGTGTTATGTATAGTCTGTCCGTATTTGCTCTTGGGTGGAGTGCTTTGTGTATTGTCATATGTTTCCTGGTTTTCTGATCTATGCTGCGGAGTTCTGCCTTCGTCCATTCCACTATTCCTGCGCTGTATCTGATGACTGGCACTGCCCATGTGTTTATGGCTTTTATCATATTATTATTATTATTATTATTGTTGTTGCTGTTGTTGTTGTTCTTGTTGTTGTTGTTGTTTCACACAATAATCATCTTTGCTTTTCTAATGTGCTACGTGCTGTTTACAAGCACGTAATTTATGAGTGTATCAAAACTCCAAGTGGAAGTTAGCCTGATAAGGTCTAATTTAGTAAACGGGCCATTTTTGAAGCTCAGCGCAGAGGTCGTAACGACTTTAAAAAAAAAAAAAAGTAAATGTTCGCTCGCACTCCTCTCCAAGTCACGTTTCCTGCAAATGATTTTCTTGTGGTGAAACAGAAACAAGGAATTGTTGCAACAGCTACGAATGTGAAAGCAACTTGATGATAGTTTACAGCGAAGGGAGTTATACTTCATAAGTGTAGCTGTCTATAACAGTAATCGAACTTACTAATATATATATATATATATATATATATATATATATATATATATATTTATATATATATATATATATATATATGGGTGCGTGTGTGTGTATTATATTTAATGCTCTTTTTGACGTAAAATATCCCCCAACGTAAGCATATCAATTAATTCTTTTACCAAATATTCTTTCATAAATTGAATTGAACAACTTTTCATTCCCGTAATTTAAAAAAATAATAAACGAAACGTATTTGAAGAAACGAGAAAAAAAATGTTATAAAGAAGCCGAGTCGAGAGAGCGAAATTACCAGGGATAAATTATCGCCCTGACAGAAATTGAAATTATCTCTTTTCTGATAGCGACAGCTGCCATGGGGCGCTGTAATCCCTTTCCCCCCTAATCCCCAGGGACGGAAGGGGAGAGAGAGGCGGCAGTCGAAATGTTTCATACGATCAGGGACACATTGTGGATTTCTGGAAAGAGAGTGTTGTATCATTCTTAATTGCCATCACACAACGCTGGCGCTTCAATAATTAAGGTCAGCAAGACGCATGAAGGTACATTTTTTTATGAGAGACAGAGAGAGAGAGAGAGAGAGAGAGAGAGAGAGAGAGAGAGAGAGAGACCTTACAGACCTTACATCTTCTTCGGGTTGCCCCAGGTCCCTCATTGTGTGTGTGTGTGTGTGTGTGTGTGTGCGTGTGTGTGAGAGAGAGAGAGAGAGAGAGAGAGAAATGGAAACTTTAATTATACATTATAAAAAAAATATATGTAATTAAGGTCAGCAAGACACATGAATGTACATTTTATTTGATGAGAGAGAGAGAGAGAGCCTTACCTTACAGACCTTACATTTTGTTCGGGTTGCCCCAGGTCCCTCAGTGTGAGGCACCTCTAATGTCTACCAGAGAGTTGCTAGTACATCTTCCGGTATATTTTGCATCTTCCAATCTTGGATGGTCTGGGATGCAGCTTAGATATTTGTCGAGCTTATTCTTAAACACATCTACGCTCACTCCTGATATATTCCTCAGATGAGCTGGCAACGCATTGAATAGACGCTGCATTATCGATGCTGGTGCGTAGTGGATTAATATCCTGTGTGCTCTCCGTATGTTTCCTGTTATAGTTTTGGGCACTATTAATCTACCTCTGCTTGCTCTTTCTGATATTTTTAGTTCCATGATATTTTCTGCTATTCCTTCTATCTGTTTCCATGCCTGAATTATCATGTAGCGTTCTCTTCTCCTTTCTAGACTATATAATTTTAAGGATTGTAGTCTTTCCCAGTAGTCAAGGTCCTTAACTTCTTCTATTCTAGCTGTAAAGGACCTTTGTACACTCTCTATTTGTGTGATATCCTTTTGATAGTGTGGGTACCATATCATATTGCAATATTCAAGTGGACTACGAACATATGTTTTTTAAAGCATAATCATGTGTTCAGCTTTTCTTGTTTTGAAGTGCCGTAACAACATTCCCATTTTTGCTATACATTTTGCCAATAGAATTGCTATTTGATCATTGCATAACATGTTCCTGTTCATCATCACACCAAGGTCTTTAACTGCTTCCTTATTTGTGATTTTCTCATTATTAGGTCCCCTATATGCATATAGCTTTCCTTCTGTCTCTCCATAATTTATTGATTCAAATTTATCAGAGTTAAATACCATCCTATTTAACTCTGCCCAATCATATACTTTGTTAAGGTCTTTTTGTAGAGCGTTCCTATCTTCATCACAAGTAATTTCTCTACTTATTCTTGTGTCATCAGCGAAACTACTCACTGCCGAATCCTTAAGGGTAGGCTCCACTTTGGGGGGTTCCGATCGTAAAAAATATTTGCCAAAAGTACACTAATCAAGACAGGCTAATGAAATTTTCAGGCATTATTAGCATTTATAATAACGCATATTCCCTGTAAGTTTTATTATCCTACAGGGAAAAAATTAATGGTTTTATGAAAAAAATGTGAAAAAATGCAAAATTTCCAGCCCTTTTACTGAAGGTTATTTGGTGATTGGTGAGAAACTACAGTCTGAATAGAAATTCGGTCTGACAGAATGTTGGTATATCCACCTGGAACATGCACAAAAAAAAATTATCAAAATAGAACAGTAAATAAGCACGTAATAACAAAAAAAAGAGCAACAACTTCGTAAGTTCAGCGAAAGCCCCGCCGAAATATCAGACTATAGCTAGGAAGAAATATTCAGGAAAAATTCAAATCTCGATTTAGGGACAAAACCTTTTGAGAGTTTGTAGTTATTATGTCACTTGATAGCCTAAAACATCTAAAAATGATATTATTTAGGACAATCAAAGAAAAAACACCCCCACCCCAGCCTTTTTTTTTTTTTTTTTTTTTTTTTTGGAGGTGGTTTTCTTTGATTGTCCTAAATAATATAATTTTTAGATGTTTTAGGCTATCAAGTGACATAATAACTACAAACTCTCAAAAGGTTTTGTCCCTAAATCGAGATTTGAATTTTTCCTGAATATTTCTTCCTAGCTATAGTCTGATTTTTCGGCTGGCTTTCGCTGAAACTTTACGAAGTTCTTCGCTCTTTTTTTTGTTATTACGTGCTTATTTACTGTTCTATTTTGATAATTTTTTTGTGCATGTTCAGGTGGATATACCAACATTCTGTCAGACCGAATTTCTATTCAAGACTGTAGTTTCTCACCAATCACCAAACAACCTTCAGTACGAGGGGCCGGAAATATCCGTTTTTTCACATTTTTTTTTCATAAAATCATAAATTTTCCCTGTAGGATGATAAAACTCACAGGGAATAGCATTATTATAGTGCTAATAATGCCTGAAATTTCATTAGCCTGTCTTGATTAGTGTATTTTTGGCAAATATTTTTTACGATTCGGCACCCCCCCCCAAAGTGGAAGCCTACCCTTAACATTACTGTCTATGTCTTCAATCATAATAACAAACAGTATTGCAGCTAACACTGTACCTTGTGGCTCACCGGATATTACCTTGGCTTAATCCGATTTCTCATCGTTTGCAATAACTATCTGTTTTCTGTTGTGTAAAATTGTTTAACCATCTTCCTACTTTATCCACGATATTGTGTTTTCTAATGTTTTATTCGCTAATATATTATGGTCTACTTTGTCAAAAGCTTTTGCAAGTCTAGATTAACCACATCTGTTTCATTTCCGCTTTTCATATTTTTGAATATGTTCTCACGGTGGACTAACAGTTGGGTTTGTGTACTTTTTCCGGGTATGAAACCATGTTGTCCTATATTAAACAAATTATTTTATTAATGTTTCATAATATTTTTTTCTTCATTACCCTTTCATACACTTTCATAATATGTGATGTTAGACTCACAGGCCTATAATTACTTGCCTCTAGTCTTGATCCACTTTTGAAAGTAAGGGTAATATATGCTAATTTGTGTTCATCATAAATCTTGCCTGTATCTACACTTTGTCTTAATAATATTGCAAGTGGCTTTGCGATAGAATGAACTACTTTCTTTAAGAAAATAGCAGGAACTCCATCAGGCCCTGCTGCAGCTCCATTTTTAATTTCATTAATAGCCTGCACAATATCAGCTTCATTAATATCTATGTTAGCTAAATATTCACTATTTTTGTCCCTTAATTCTATATCATTATCTTCATTATCTATTCTAGGGGTGAATTCTCTCTTATATCGTTCTGCCAATATGTTGTCAAATTTCCCTTTTTTTTCATTCGTTTAATCTCCCTTCATATTCTTAGAGGGGCCTATTATATTCTTCTTTTATCATCATTTTCATGTATGAGTATGAATGTTTGGGGTTTTGCTTGATATTTATTAGGGTTTTTCTTCCAAGTCCCGTTTTTCATTTTCTTTTCTTTTGATTGTATAATCTTTGTTCTGCATTTTCTATCTTACTTTTTAGTTCTATAACTTTCCATGCATTTTTTTCTTTTGCAAGACCTTTTTTCCACTTTCTGATTTTCTGGAACAAGATCCTTCTGTCTCTTGGTATGCATGACTGATGTTTACTTTTCTTCTTCGGTATATATTTATCCACTATTTTCTCTAATATTTTATATAATATCTCCGTATCTACCCTTATGTCATCACTTACGAAAATGTTATCCCAATCTTTGTTTAATTCTTCATTTATTTCTGACCATTTTATATTTTTACTGTAGAAGTTGTATTTTCCATATCCTTCCCACTTTTTCATTTCTTGCTTATCTCTGTTTTCACTTGCTTTGGAGTGGACTGTTAATTCTATGACATTATGGTCTGAAATATTCGCATTATAAACTATTATTTCTAACATAATCATCTCGTTCACAAATACTAGGTCTAATGTATTTTCCTTTCTTGTTGGCAGGTGATTTATTTGTTGAATGTTGTATTCTAGTAGCATATCTAGTAGCTTTTCGAATTGCCTCTTATCTTCTGCACTACTATTACTCTCTTTTTTATATGTATAAGTACAACCCACTCTCCTATTTGTTTCTTTCCAGTCTACGAAAGAAAGTTGAATCTCCAGATAGGAGAATAGTCAGTCCTTGTGATTTCTACATATATCAATCCAATTTTTCAATTATTAAGTCAAACTCTTTAGTATTAGGAGGTCTATATATTACTATGTTCATTAATTTTTCAGATTCAAATTCTACCGCTATTAGTTCACATTCTGAGTTACTATATTTCTCATATATTTTTCCTTGTTTTTTGTCTTTCCCATATATTGCGGTTCCCCCTTGATTCCTATTTTTTCTATCTAATCTATAAGTTTGTAACATCAGTCATTCCCAGTCTCTTGGGAATACCAGGTTTCACTTATATTCATTATATCTATTTTCTTTTCAATTTGGGTTAGTTCTTCTAAGTACTCTATTTTTCTTTCTTTTTGAGTTACTCGTAATTAACCCTGCGCATTCATCACTATGATGGTTTGCGTGTTTTCTGCTTCATTTAATATTGGTAATAATAAGGATTTTTCCCATCTCTCTCCTGTTCTGGTATGTTGTTCTTTTTTCATTTCCAGAAATTCCTGACATTAAAAAATCCAACTCTTCCATAATATTTGATCTTCCTTCATCATAATTATTCATTTTGTGTCTGAATCTGCAATTTTCTCCGTATCTGCAATATCCTCTTGCATAATAAATACAGTTATTATCTCTTGAGTAGAATCTTGGAGCTGATGCTTTGAAATTTTTTGATGACATCTCTGCATATCTCGTTGATGGCTTGCTTTTTTCTTTTACCTGAGAGAGAGAGAGAGAGAGAGAGAGAGAGAGAGAGAGAGAGAGAGAGAGAGAGAGAGAGAGAACGTAAACTTTCATTATGAAAAAATATATAATTAAGGTCAGTAATATTCATGAATGTACATTTGTTATGAGGCTGTGTGTGTGTGTGTGTGTGTGTGTGTGTGAGAGAGAGAGAGAGAGAGAGAGAGAGAGAGAGAGAGAGAGAACCTAAACTTTCATTATGACGATATAATTAGGTCAGCAACATCCACGAATTTATATCTTATTTGATGATGGAGACGAGAGAGGAGAGATAGAGAGAGAGAGAAGTAGAGAGAGAGAGACTAACTTTCATTATGAAAAAAAATATAATTAAGGTCAGCAACATACGAATTTATATTTAATTTGATGATGGGAGAGAGAGAGAGAGAGAGAGAGAAGGAGATTGAGAGGAGAGAGAGAGAAGAAGAACGTCAATTATGAAAAAAAAAATATATAATTAAGGTCAGCAATATTCATGAATGTACATTTGTTATGAGGCTGTGAGAGAGAGAGAGAGAGAGAGAGAGAGAGAGAGAGAGAGAGAGAGAGAGAGAGATAGGTAATTTCTCAATTCTTCGATGGGAATTGAACGTACGCTTTGATTACGAAAAATTTCACCTCATTTCCTGAGCTCTTTGTCACGGGAGGATTACTCAATCTCCCAAATCAATACACAGCAAGGGATTCAAAAGGTCATATATGATATTCCATCTCAAATTGGGATGTTTGGCGGCAAATTCTTGGGTCAACTGAGATCCGACCCAGATTGAATCTGAAACACAATTCAGAGTGAATTTCGTTCACAATCTTTCCTGGTCTTTGTCATCTCAATATTTTTCCGCTCACGTCAATTTTTACCTCCGAGATTGTGACAGCACTTTTTATACGTTCTCCCCCTCTCTCTGTGTAAATGGAATGTTTTCGAAAATATGCCATGCTGAAGTTACTGTGCCATTTTCATCGTATTTTTTTATTTCCTAGAAAATAGTTAACGAGTAAAGGGAACGAATACCTATGTAAAAACGGGTATCAGTCAATAGAAATTTCTTAAAGGGCTGCCATTCACGATCAAGCATAACGAAGGACTTTTCCTTCATTATGGAAGATAAAAGGACGCATCCAGCTTCCCGAAAGATCAATGCTGAAGTTGATCACAAAGAAATGTCTTCTCAAATTCTTGACGGTACAGAATCTATTCTTTGCCTTATCTGACAACTTCACATGCGTCAGACGTGTTGCGTAAAGAATCATTCTCTCTCTCTCTCTCTTTCTCTCTCTCTCGCTTCTTTGATATTGTTGTTCTCAGGCCAACCGTATGAAAAATATTCTTCTGAGATCATAACCAAAACTCACGCCCGGTATTAAAAGTAGAATCTGTTGATATTCTCTCTCTCTCTCTCTCTCTCTCTCTCTCTCTCTCTCTCTCTCTCTCTCTCTCTTCCCACTATTTTTTCTGTCCTTTTTCTATCCTATTATTGTTCTCATGTCCTATAAAAAAATAGTCTTCTAATATAAGCCAAACTCACGCCCGGTATTAAAATAGAACCTCTCTCTCTCTCTCTCTCTCTCTCTCTCTCTCTCTCTCTCTCTCTCTCTCTCTCTAATCAGGGTTTTAAAAAACCATAAAATAACCTTGTAAGGCTGTTGTTTTCCATCCTATCATATTAATTGCATATTTCATCTGAATTATTTGTTAGTTTTATATGCCACATTTAAACCAACTTCATTTGGGGGGTAATTTTACTAATTTTCGTAATTGCGAAAATGTCACAGGGTAATTTTTCATTATATTTGAGATACTGACGTCATAATTACAAACTTCCACACTAACTAAATGGCGTAACACTAAACAACTTAATATAAAAACGTAAGTGCTTGTAATTAACTGGCTCAGAGAATTGTTGTAAATCAGTCAAATACCATAATGAAGGTTGGAACAAACCTTTCAGTGACATTAATAGTCATGCTAAAAAAAACAAGGCGTGATCCGACCTACATTTTACTCGGGAAAGATGCAAGATTCTTTCCCCTTACGCATAAGTTGTAAACTTAATGAAAGTTAGAACAAATCATCCTTAAATATCCTTTGAGTGACATTAATAGTCATGCTAAAAAAAACAAGGCGTGATCCGACCTCCATCTTACTCGGAACGCGTGTAAGATTTTCCCCTCAAGCATAAGTTGTAAGCAGTATATTCCTAACTTGTATCGTAAATTAAAACATGCTAAATTCTATGGTCAAATAGAGCCTTGTTTCACCAACGAAAATTAAAATAAATACGCTATATTTTATTAGAAATAAGTGTACTGTCCTGTTTAACATGCACATTTTTTTTATTTTTTACATTTTCATTCTAATAAGTAAATCATGAATATCCCATCCTAAAATTCCTGTATCTTTAACTCGACGCGAAACACCCTTTTCAGACCTTTGTTGGCTCTTCCATAGACCTTTCCTACACCCAACCCCCAACCAGAACAACAAAGTAGTGTGTAGGCTTACTACCCGAGTAAGCGAAAAAAACATAGAAACCTCGTGTAGTCACATGAACCGCTGCAAAACGTATGCAATCATTCATAATTTTTATGACTGCTGACTATTTAACAAAATATCAGATGGATGAAGGAATAGCCCCAAGTACTACTTGTTTTAAGAGCCTTGTCAATTCCGACGCATGCGGGACTGCTAATAATTTTTCTAAGATTGCTCTCACACTAAGCTGTAGGTCCCGTAGCTAAGTAAGCAATTGGTTCCCAGCCACGTAAATAAAAAATCTAATCCTTCAGGCCAGTCCTAGAAGAGCTGTTCATCAGCTCAGTGGTCTGCTTAAACTAAGATATACTTTACTTTTTCTTCTATGTCCATCAGTTATTAGTTTCTTTGGTAGCTTCCTAAGTTGACAGTA
>NC_087204.1:17738246-17745746 GCF_015104395.2 Macrobrachium nipponense | reverse complement strand
AAGTAAGGAACATAAAGAAAAAGAACTGGCTCTCCCCAACAGAAAGAGAAGAACTGGAAAGGGAAATGTCACACGACAACGAATTACACGAAGACGAACTGAGGAACTAGCCAGCGATGACAATTGGCAATGGCTACAGAGGGGAGAGCTAAAGAAGGAAACTGAAGGAATGATAACAGCGGCACAAGATCAGGCCCTAAGAACCAGATATGTTCAAAGAACGATAGACGGAAATAACATCTCTCCCATATGCAGGAAGTGCAATACGAAAAATGAAACCATAAACCACATAGCAAGTGAATGCCCGGCACTTGCACAGAACCAGTACAAAAAGAGGCATGATTCTGTGGCAAAAGCCCTCCACTGGAGCCTGTGCAAGAAACATCAGCTACCTTGCAGTAATAAGTGGTACGAGCACCAACTTGAAGGAGTGATAGAAAACGATCAGGCAAAGATCCTCTGGGACTATGGTATCAGAACGGATAGGGTGATACGTGCAAACAGACCAGACGTGACGTTCATTGACAAAATCAAGAAGAAAGTATCACTCATTGATGTCGCAATACCATGGGATACCAGAGTTGAAGAGAAAGAGAGGGAAAAAATGGATAAGTATCAAGATCTGAAAATAGAAATAAGAAGGATATGGGATATGCCAGTGGAAATCGTACCCATAATCATAGGAGCAAGACTAGGCACGATCCCAAGATCCTGAAAGGAATCTAGAAAAAACTAAGGTGAAGTAGCTCCAGGACTCATGCGAAGAGTGTGATCCTAGAAAACGGACACATAGTAAGAAAAGTGATGGACTCCTAAGGAGGCAGGATGCAACCCGGAACCCCACACTATAAATACCACCCAGTCGAATTGGAGGACTGTGATAGAGCACATAATAATAATCATAATAATAAACTTGATGATTAAATAGATTATTGAATAATTAAATAAATAATTAAAAACTAAATAAATAATTAGATAATTAAATAAATAAATAAATAAATAAATACATACATACATACATACATACATACATACATACATACATACATACATACATACATACATCTTTATCCTTCCATATTTGGTTTTTATCTAACAAACAATATTTGTATATGAATACTACACTTATTGTAGCTAATAAGATGGTTTATGCTTCCAGAAAAACCTCTTATATATTAGGGGACTAGCAAAAAGGGGTGTTTAATGGGGGCATCCCTAGAGGGGCATTATACCCGTGATTCGCCCTCTTCTCATTTGGCATATCTTTACTCATTATTCGACCGGGCTGGACACTCCAGTTGCAAAAGAGATGGTATACAGTATTTTATCTCTAGACCAGCGCGTAGAGAGATATTATCTAATATTGCTGTGGAGTCTAGGTTTTATGATATATATATATATATATATATTTATATATATATATATATATATATATATATATATATATATATATATACACAATATATATATTGTCTATATATATATATATATACACAATAATATATATTGTGTATATATATATATATATATACACATAATACATTGTGTAATATAGATATATCGAGAAAAAATTTTCCCTCGGTTAAAGCATATATGAAAAATATATTAATTCGGTAGAGCGAATTAGATATTAAAGGACAGTGTAAGCTCCGAGATATATTCCAATTATATATATATATATAAGATATATATATATATCTTAATATAGTATATATATATGGTATATATATTTATATATATATATATATAATATATAATAATAATATAATAATATTTATTATATAAATATATATATAGTAATAGATATATCCTTACACATGTTGTACCTTGGTTCAAGAGTGTAACTTGGTTATTTTTATTTGCATAACGTAAAACCAAATTAATAAATGGACAACGTTGCAAGTATAAAGTGCGCGCTCTTTAATGGTAATGTGTAAGGGATATATAAGTATTGCGTATGCCACATAAAAACGGAGTACATCTGAAACCAGTTGTACCGCGGATAAGGATATCTATCACAAAACGTAGACTCCATATATATATATATATATATATAATATATATCATATATATATATATATATATATATATATATATAATATATATAGATATAGATATATATAGCGAGAGAGAGAGAGAGAGAGAGATGTTAGACGTAAGAGGATGTGATCTCTCTCTCTCTCTCTCTCTCTGTCTTGGCCTTGTCATGTATAAATGATTGTATGAAATATTTTTTTCCATCATAAATGGGGACTTCATTATATATGTATAAATATGTATTGAACCAAATTCAATATTTGTTTTCCAATAAGATCTGAATCACAAAGAAACCGTGAAATTTTATGGTCCAGTTTACTTCCGCTTCATTTCAGAAAATATATGTTTATTCAATCGATTTAGTCTGTAAACTGAGTTTAACGGAATAATCGCTTGAATGGTCGCTACGGTCGTAACTTCTTTTCCTTTTCAACGGTAAATATCTCATTTCCTCAGTGGGTTCATCGGTAAGTAGTCATAGGGCGGACTACTTACTATCAGAGATGTTATATTCATATTATTTTTATTACAATGATTTTTTTTTTCTAAATACACAATAGTGTAGGATAAACCCTTGAACCTGATTAACAATAATGATATTTCTATCGTCGAATAGCTAGCTGTCCACCTGTTGCCAGAACACGAGAGACTAACCCCGCTCCCCCCCCACCCCCTTACCTTACCTTACACCTTACACTTTACATCTCGTTCGGGTTTCCCCAGGTCCTTCAGTGTGAGTCACCTCTAATGTCTAGCAGAGAATTATTGCTAATGCATCTTCCGGTATATTTTGCATCTTCCAATCTTGGATGGTCTGGGATGCAGCTTAGATATTTGTCGAGAGAGAGAGAGAGAGAGAGAGAGAGAGAGATAAACTTGTGAGCCATAGAAGTCAAATGGAAACGACATCCATCTGCCAAAAAGGAATTCCTAATGGCAGACATCAGATCGAATCCTGAAGGACGGAAAATGAATAAATGCGGAGGAATTTTGGTAAATGGAAAACCTAATGTCAAAACGCCATGCTGCTGATGACGACGATGGTAGTGTGCGGAATGAAGGATCTGAGGCCAAACTTAATGAAATTTCCACCCACCTGGGTCATTTACAGAGCTTCGTTTTGCCAAAGTTTTGCCTTCGTTATCAAGTTACATTCATGGGGTGTCACGCCCCCTTTCCGCTGCTGGACACTAATGAAATAGGGGAAATGAAACCTGGTAAGGCTACTTGAATGCATAATGAAGCCAGTTACCTGCTGTGGAGTTGGATGGCAGAGGAAGAGAAAAATAAGCTTTTATAAAGCTGAAAAAAAGAGCACAATTACTTCTAACTCAGCTGGCACCGTTGGGTGGTATATGACACTTTCCTAACAGCATGGAAATACACAGCTTGCCACGTAGGTGTGCGGGACAGTCAAAAGTATACTGTCTACACACTAAGGCAGTGGGATGAACAATATTAACACTATATTAACAACGCCGTATCATATTTTGGATATAATATAGTGGCTGTAACTTAATTCAGATTAATAGAAGTGTTTAGGTATCTCACTTTACATAATCAAACAAGACTATATTATCGAAGAGGATAATAGCACGACCCCAGGTTGCACGTTTGCTAGTGGCAGGTAACCTTATTCTAGGGTACCGAGTAATTGTTGTTCTTCATTTACATTTGGTACAGGGTCAGAGGTCAACATTCCTTAATTAATGCAGCAAGTTAAACGTAGGGGAACAGAGGCTGTTATCTTTTCTTAACTGTTTTCCATAGCAGTTTGTTTGTTTGTTTGTTTGTTGTTTATGTTTTAGAGGAATATTCTTAATAAGGCAAAACTCTTATTTTTCTGAATATTTTTTTTCTATACCTAAGTACCTCCTTTTTTCGTGTTCGGAGAAACTTGCAATGGCATTATTAATAAATAGTAATTATTCAACTATGCAAAGAATATAATAAAATATCCTTAAATGAAAAGAATGAAAAACAAGAAAAGCTCTTTTCACATTCTTTTATAAACGCGTTGCCCACATTTTCCCGAATTTAATCGATATTCTTACATGAAAAGAATGAAAACCCAGAAAAGCTCTTTCCACATTCTTTTATAGATGCGTGGGCCATATTTTCCTGAATTCAATCGAAGCTAAAATCACAGAAACATCCCAGTATAATCAAAGCATTATGGAATAATTAATACACTTGACAGAAATGAATCCATTGTCGACAGAGTCAAACCATTAAAGAGGGAAAGGGTTTAAAATGTGAGCTGTAAATTTTGATCCCAAAAATGGTTTATAGATATCATGCAGGTTTAGCAATCAACGTCACGAATTCATTATTGCTGCAAGAAAATGGAAGTGAGTTTAAGCAAAGACTCACTGTAAAAAAGGACAAAAAGAGGTATACGAATATATGTGCAAAATATTTGATCTCTTAAGAATTTCCATCCTAAATAATGATGCACTGATTTCATCACTTTTATTAAAAAAATATTTGTATATTTAATAAGAAATATTGTTGTATCATTATAAAAATGGATGTACGCGCTGTCAAATTCATTAAAAAATTTTGTTTAGTTTGCTATAGCGTGTACATTGATGACAATCACATTCAAGACCATCCTCTTATATCAGAACAACACAGTTCCCTAAGTATATCTTAGTTTTACCAGACCACTGAGCTGGTTAACAGCTCTCCTAGGGCTAGGCAATTGACTTCTTGGTCATAATGGTGTCCCAACAAGGCAACTGACTCATAAGTCCGGTAGAAAGCCAGACGCGCTGTACCACCTGAGGTACGAGAGAGAGAGAGAGAGAGAGAGAGAGAGAGAGAGAGAGAGGCGGAACATGATTGAGTGCACAAACAGACGAAAGTCCAGGTTGCCCGCCCTCCATTTATGCCGTCGCTATGCAGATAGCCCACATGACAGGGTCTGTAATTGCATTTGAAAATTCATGTATTCTCGGCATTAGGACAAGAATTCAATTATATAAACGTCGGTGCGATATAAACGTTTTGATTTTCTAGCTTATGTGGATATTATGCAAGCCATTTCAGTATATACAATACCTTAATAAAAGTAAAGTTGGTTTGAATTAGGTGAAACATTGAAGCATATCTAACTAAAATTACCATCAGTGACGTCCATGAATTTGATACAAATAAAGTAATAAATCTTACCGGATGTTATGGAAAACACTTCAACCTAAAACAGAATATCTCAAGTTGTGCTGAGTCGAGTTGAATATAGAATTTAGGCCAAAGGCCAAGCACTGGGACCTATGAGGTCATTCAGCGCTGAGGTATCTCCAAATAAGGAACTGGACTGCTGAAGTGAATCACCTAATTAATACTCAAGTCAAAATTTGAGAGAGAGAGAGAGAGAGAGAGAGAGAGAGAGAGAGAGAGAGAGAGAGAGAATAACTTTTACTAGTATGCATTTGAATTCTTTTTAGCAAATATATTCAATAAAACCATAAAACCGAAGCTTTGGGGAACTATAAGTCAGGACTATAGACTTTTTGTCTTATGATATAAAGACTGTAAACTTAAAAGGCTGTAAACTTGTGGCTAGAGACCAACAGACACACATACAGAAAGACACACTGACACAGAGTGAACTTATGAGGGAAAAACCAGGAAGCGATATAAAGACTCTATTAGTCAAGCTAATAATATTACAAGAGTATCCCGAGCATGAACGATAACAAAACACATTATACAGTACACCATTTATGGTGCGTTAGAAATTCATGTTTCTAACGCACCTTTGAAGTACCCAGAGTTATTGCTACTTTGGAAAAACATTTGCGTGTGCACATATATTGCTACTTTTGAAAACCATTTACCTTTGCAAATACATTGCTACTTTTGACAACCATTTGCTTTTGCAAGTACATTTCGTTCGCAAGTCAATTTTTTTTAAAAACAGGTTCCTGATTACGAACGCATCTTGTGCTCAACACAGATGATCTTTGGGTAGTCTTCGCTATTTGTTGCCAATTTATGACTGAAGGAAAGACCCAAGAAAAACATGGTATGCCACACAAACGGTTTTAAAATTTCGTAAAAAAAAAAAAAAAAAAAAAAAAAAAATTCGAGCAGGGTCGCGTGTCCAGACCCCGAATTGGAATTTCATGAGAGGTGTCATCTGCTCCCCTGTTTTCCTGGACAGGCCAAGAGCTCTGTAAGGAATTTTTTTTTCTTTTTTTTTTTTTTTTTTTTTTTTTTTTGTAAGGAACGTTGTCTTTTTTTTCTTTTTTGTAGACGCAGTGCCCGGTTGGAATTTAGTCTTGGGTTCTTGTGTTAAAAATGAAAGAAAATTATCATTATAAAGTTTGTCTTGATATGAAGCCAAATGAAACTATAATATCTATCCTCAATAATTTAATCTCTCTCTCTCTCTCTCTCTCTCTCTCTCTCTCTCTCTCTCTCTCTCTCTCTCTCATATTTTACACACACACACACACATAGATAGACATAGATGTGTACCAATCCAACAAAATAAAAAGCGCTAAGGTAAGATTCTTTGATGCAGTCGACTCAATATAAGCCCATTTACATTTTTTTTTTTATTGACACTTCCAGCCCCATTTTCGTCCACCGCCGTCCTTTTTTATTTCCAATTTCGGCCTCTCTTGGGTCAATCGACAATAGTCAATCCAAAGTTACTCTCACTCGGTACACAGGAAACTCGGTTTTGTCATGACCCTGCTGAACGTGGAGCATTCCTGGGAATTCTGGAAGAAGCTCAATACAAGCAGTGGGAATTGGAGGACATTTATTTTGTTTGTGAATTGTTCTCCCTGGCCCCCAGCCACCGCACCCCTCTTATCTCTCTCTCTCTCTCTCTCTCTCTCTCTCTCTCTCTCTCTCTATTGGTGTTACCGATTTATTTACTCCCCTGCCTTCCAGGAAGAATAAGGAAAGCACACAGGACATTAATCCACTACGCACCAGCATCGACAATGCAGCGTCTATTCAATGCATTGCCAGCTCATCTGAGGAATATATCAGGAGTAAGCGTAGATGTGTTTAAGTATAAGCTCGACAAATATCTAAGCTGCATCCCAGACCATCCAAGATTGGAAGATGCAAAAGATACCGGAAGATGCACTAGCAACTCTCTGGTAGACATTAGAGGTGCCTCACACTGAGGGACCTGGGGCAACCCGAACAAGATGTAAGGTCTGTAAGGTAAGGTTCGTATAAGAGACCCTAACTTTGATATTAATACAAAACTGCCATGTCAGGAACAAAGGCGTGATCCGACCTCCAGCCTACTCGGGTCACGTGAAAGATTTCCCCCTCACGCATAAGTTGTAGACATTGATTCCTAACTTAACGTGAATTAAAACGTGCTAACTCTACGATCGAATAGAGCGTTGTTTCACCAACGAAAATTAGAATAAATACGCTATATTTTATTTAGAAACAATATTGTTCTGTACTGTTTAACATACAACGAGT
>NC_087204.1:17723246-17733246 GCF_015104395.2 Macrobrachium nipponense | reverse complement strand
CAATTTAATCACAAATTCATATATTCATAACCGGCGTTACAAGGACAGAGAATGGCGTGTTTATATTCTCTCTCTCTCTCTCTCTCTCTCTCTCTCTCTCTCTCTCTCATAACAACAGGCTGTTGATGAAAATGAATGAGATTCCATGGTTTACGGATGGCTCATTCAATATCTCTGTTGATGTTGCAAGGAAGGAGAAACCCGAGATGTAGGAATTGCATATCTTATTTCAATTTGGGTAACCTTCTTTTATTAGTGATGGACAAACAGAGAGGTGCAAACAACTCATTAAAACTACTATTTGATTAAGAGAATGAAACCTCTCCACAATTTCTATTTCTTTATATAAGATTCGGTAAAAAAGATTTTGTGGCAAATATTGTTTTTATAAATATTTTATTCGTGGTACGTTTTGCTTATCCTTCCTAAAGAATTGTAATCCAGATTTATTTGTTTAAAAAAAATTCCTTCTAATATAATGGCAAGCCAATTTTCTTCTATTAAAAATAAATTCCTTCCGAAATAATGGAATCCGGATTTTTAAAATAGATTCCTTCCTAAAGAATGTCAATCCAGATTTTTTCCCTTAAAAATAAATCCTTCCCAGAGAATGACAATCAATCCAGATTTCTTCCTTTTAAAAATAAATTCCTTCCTAAAGAATTGCAATCCAGATGTTTCTTCCATTTAAAACATAAACTCTCTCCTCACTTTAATGAAGGCAGCATCAGGCATTGCCATTTAATGTTTTAAACTTCGCTTGTTTTCTGTATCAATTGCGACTGCCTTTTTCAACTAGCCTATTGCTCAACCACTTAACTCATTGCAATACAGTGGCTCTTATTGACTGTATTTACAGTTCGTGCATTCCAAATCAGCGATAGATTTGACCTTTCCGAAAAAGATAATTTTTGCATATTCATTGTTTGTTACTCGCATTGTTTCTGAGGCAAACGGCGTATTATGACATTTCAATAGTTTATGCCTATATTACATGTGACGTTAGCTTGGATGAATGATGTATGATGATGAATTAACTTGCATCATTTACGTCAAAAAGGTGGTAATGTGGCTTCAATTTCTCTTACGAGTTTCAGTTGGATATTTTTCCCTAACGCAGATTTCCTAATGTTTTTAACAGGTAGTTGCTTTTGTCATAAGACCAGTCGATCGTGATAGTACTGGCTATATCTTTTTAGTATTTTTTTTAACAACTTGGGGACGTATTAGGATGTATACAAAACGAAATGTTTAATTTATTTTCACTATATAAATCAAGCTTAGAATTATGACGCTCGGCTGAAATTAGTAATTAATAAAGCGCTGAAACGTGGAATAGACAGATATAGCCTCTAATCATTGAGAAATCGAAGTACTTATGCATCTCTCATTTAGGTTTTTAACGCCAGTAACCGCGCTCCCTAATTGGGAAGGAATAATATATCCGTATATTGTTAGTTAACTCACATCAAAGAGATGTTTTTATTACTGGAAGTGAATATTGAGTTAAAGCAACGTGAAAGAAGAGATGAAGATCAACTTATTTCATATTCCTTTTTCATACCGTTGTCGAAATAGCAACATAATTATTTAATAACAACAAGGCGTGATCCGACTTCCAGCTTACTCGAGGCGCCTGCTAAAATCTACGGTGAAATAGAGCGTTGTTTATATGAGTTATATTTTATTAGAAGTAATTGTTCTGTACTGTTTAACATGCGCATTATTAATTTTTTACATTTTCATTCTAATGAATAAATCATAAATATCCTATCCTAAAATTCCTGTATGTTTAACTCGACGCGAAACTCATTTTTCAAAACTTGTTGGGCTTTTCCACAGGACTTTCGTACCCCACAACAAGAACAACAATAACAACGTAGTTTGCAGGCTTACTCCCCGAGTAAACATAACAATTATAGGAAATCAATATGAAGTATTTTCATCTTGTCATTGTGTGTTCTTTCATGTATTTTTTTTACTGCAAAGGGGCCACTGCTTTGCAATATTTATTATCAAATGAATATAGTTTTGACCTGATTAAATGTAAAGCAACGCCATCCGCCTGGAATGCCTCAAAGAACCGATTACATGAAGAATTATTAAGGTCAGGGCTCAAACGCACCGTTCAAGCATCGACAAGGTAAACAAATCTGCATATTTAAGCATTAGCGTGTACTTAATTAACGCTGGAGAAACGCCATTTAAAATTAATAAATAAATAAATAAAATTTTTCTCACTAAATTGGGACAGTCCTATTAACCAATGATACTTTATTTCTAGGTCACTTTCTTATAATGCCGACGTATATAAATTCCTAATTGCAATCCATACGCAATAATATTACGAGTTTTAGTTTTCTGTAAAATGAAACTATTGACATTCCGTCCTCGCTTTTTCTGTCCGCCCTCAGATCTTATAAACTGCAGAGGCTAAAGGGTGCAAATTGGTATGCTGGTCATCCATCCTCCAATCATCAAACATACCAAATTGCAACCCTCTAGCCTCAGTAGTTTATTTTTTATAGAAAATATTGCAATTTTCGTGCTAGCTTTTCCCTTGGGAATGCTGTGGCCTCACCGCTGCCAGTGGATGCAATTCAGTCGCATTGATCAATTCATCCTCATGATCGGATTATGTCGCGCTGCTCGACTGGGATCGTTTGTTGTTTAACTCCTACAAAACGAATGAAAACTGTCTGTTATAATATGTGCTGTTTATTCCCATGAGCGACAGAATGTTTCGTCTCTGTTTTCCTGCATTTTTCCCATCTGCTTGCTTGCAGTATTGCCTCTTGACATTTACGCTCGCGTGTACAAAATGGGTGGGTGCTCATGTAGGAGAAAATGAGACTTCCTATACATCAAATATTTATTTGATAAACAGAATTAGCTCATTTTACAATAAAGGCGCACTAGGAGCTGACGATTAGATGGCCCTTAACAGAGTAATGCTTTGCATTCTGACCTGTCAATGTTCTGAAAATTCCCAGGAAAGGAACTGACTATTCTATGGCACTTGGCAGAGTACTGTTTGCATTCTGACCTGTCAGTGTTCCGGAAAATTCCCAGGAATGGAACTGACGATTCCATGGAACTTGGCAGAGTAATGCTTTGCATACTGACCTGTCAATGTTCCTGAAATTTCCAAGGAATGGAACAGACGATTCCATGGAACTTGACAGAGTAATTCTTTGCATACTGACCTGTGAATTTCCCTGAAAATTCCAAGGAATGTAACTGGCGATTCCATGAGACTTAGCAGAGTAATGCTTTGCATATTGACCTGTCAATGTTCCTGAAAATTCCAAGGAAAGGAACTGACGATTCCATGAGACTTGGCAGAGTAATGCTTTGCATACTGACCTGTCATCAATGTTCCTGAAAATTCCCAGGACTGGAACTGACGATTCCATGGTACTTGGCAAAGTAATGCTTTGCATACTGACCTGTCAATGTTCCTGAAAATTCTAAGGAATGGAACTGACGATTCCATGGAACTTGACAGAGTAATGCTTTGCATACTGACCTGTCATCAATATTCCTGAAAATTCCCAGGACTGGAACTGACGATTCCATGGAACTTGGCAAAGTAATGCTATGATACTGACCTGTCAATGTTCCTGAAAATTCTAAGGAATGGAACGGACGATTCCATGGAACTTGACAGAGTAATGCTTTACATACTGAACTGTCAATGTTCCTGAAAATTCCCAGGACTGGAACTGACGATTCCATGGAATCAGTATCAAAGCATGCCAAGTAATGCTTTGATACTGACCTGTCAATGTTCCTGAAAATTCTAAGGAATGAAACGGACGATTCCATGGAAATTGACAGAGTAATGCTTTGCATACTGAACTGTCAATGTTCCTGAAAATTCCCAGGACTGGAACTGACGATTCCATGGAATCAGTATCAAAGCATGCTAAGTAATGCTTTGTTACTGACCTGTCAATGTTACTGAAAATTCTAAGGAATGGAACGGACGATTCCATGGAACTTGACAGAGTAATGCTTTGCATACTGAACTGTCAATGTTCCTGAAAATTCCCAGGACTGGAACTGACGATTCCATGGAATCAGTATCAAAGCATGCCAAGTAATGCTTTGATACTGACCTGTCAATGTCCCTGAAAATTCCAAGGAATGGAACTGACGATTCCATGGCCCTTGCCAGAGCAGCGTTTTACAAGCTGACCTGTGAATGTTCCTGAAAATTCCAGGGAAATATGGAATCAGTGAACGTGGAATTGGGTCTGTGGGCATTTATGACTGCGTGGGTATATATGAGTCTATACCGTCAACAGGTTCCTCCGTTTATCCGGTCTTCCCAAAACACTTCGATAAAATAGCAAGGTATAAGCAGACAGCATCGTTAATGACGTCAATATATTGTGAGGCGAGGTACGTATAAGATTCGGATTCAACAGCTAATAATTCATTTACCAAACATTCAGACAGTCAAGGATTTGTGCGAGCCGTAATGTAGCTTTTGACCTCTGACAGGTCGAAACAAGGAATAAGTTCGTTCGGTCACACAGACAAATATACATGTAAAATCTACGATATATAATATATATATATATATATATATATATATATATATATATATATATATATATCATATATATATATATATATATACATATATATCTATATTATATATATATATATATATATATATATATATATATATATATATATATATATATATATATATATATATATATATATATATATATATATATATAATATATATATATATATATATATATATATATATATATATATATATATATATATATATATATATATATATATATTTATATATATATAGTTTTTTGTGTATACTCGAAGCGAAATTGTGTATTTCCTGTCGGTTGGTCTTCCCATCCACTACGATCTTACACAGAATGACCAGAGCCATCTTTATTTTTTTTATCCTTCTAAATAATCATAAAAGCAATGCATATCTCTGTAGTCATTCAGCCAATGTATTGTTAAGAAAAGCTGGCGATATCTCTTCAGTAAAATCACAGAATACTGCAACCTTCATTTTTTGTGATTTCTTAGTATTGCTGATCGTACCCAATCGTTACTTGATCTGATCTTCTAGGTTCACGGAATTTTCAAAGCTCAGTAATTGATCTTAATATACTGAGTTAGTCCGGTTTTGTTTCATTACCTCCATAATGAATTGGATACAGAAAATTAGGGTGGGAGAGAATAACACTGGTTAAAGATGATCAAACTTTTTTGCCATTCAACCTAGGGATAATTAAAGTTCTTGCAAGGGAAGGGGGTATTCATACCCCTTGGGGGTATGAGAACCACATGCTGGGGGTTATGGGATTTGATCTCTGGATATCTGTGTATATTTGATTTTAATGTGTCTGAATATGCTACATCGGTACAGTTTGTAGATAAATAACTATATAAAACTATAAATGCTTTTGATTTTCTTGTATGTTCTATTCATAGCTATTCATACTTAGTAGAATAATATATACATATATATGTATGTATATTTATGCAGTGTGACTCATGTATATATATATATATATATATATATATATATATTATATATTATATATATATATATATATATATATATGTGTGTGTGTGTGTGTGTGTGTGTGTGTGTGTGTGTATGTGTGTGTGTATTAAACTAAGTATATTGAGTTATATTGTCAACAGACAGGACTTAAGAGGACTTAAGCTAAGGTATGGTACCATATTGCCCAATCTAAGGTCTTATTTGCAGATAAAAACGGTGGGAGGGGAGGGTGGGTAGACCTTTCCTCAGATAAACAAGCGTCGCGGACAATAACAGTAAATCCCAGGCTTATGGAGAGACACGAAGCCCAACACCCACTCACTTCAATAACCCGCTTTTTCTTCCCATCCTTCTTGAAGGGGATAGCATTTTATGAAGTTAGTCTCTCAGAGTTAATGGAAAATCCGGGCACTCCATCCTATAGTAGATTCACATCAACCATGCATTTGATGTCTAGTCCCGTCCCTTACGACGCTCCTGATTGGCTGTTGATAAGCCAATGACAGGGCTGGAAACTCTCAGTCTCTCTAGAGAGAGTTCAAACAGGCAGGATGTATGTTCCACATCTCCTGGTCTTCCCTCAGGAGAGCTGGAACTTACTTCCTGCCTATGTGCACTCTCTCAAGAAAGAGACTGAGAGTTCCCAGCCCTGTGACTGGCTTACCAACAGCCAATCAGTAGCGTCGTAAGGGACTGGCCTAGACATCAGATGCACGGTTGATGTGAATCTATAAGGGAGTCGCTTGGCAATTGTTTGACCTGCGATGATATTCGCAAGTATTGGTTGGTATACATCACATCTTCGTCAAAGTATTATGACTGATGATATTTCTTCTAAGTCCCCATCAGTCGTTACTTCTTGTATGTAGGTTTGAAGACTTTAAAACTCATAGTTAAATAACAAGTTATATTTAACAAGTTTACATCACAATGATATCTACAGGAAGATTTGGATAGCTCCTCAAGCGGAGAGGTGTGATAGAAGTCTGATATACAATTCTGTAACGAGAACATTGGTCGAGCGATACATTGTTCAATGTTACACAAACACACGAGTATACGGATCTAGGACTGTGACGTAGGCACAGACTATCATGAGAACGACAACATGTATTTTGCCAATGGGGCATCAGTTGGCGTTACCTTTTTAAACTGATGATCCAGGTGTATACAAACTAAGATGTTATACAAAGCGTCCTCAGAGCAACGTCGAGGCAATGTCAGCTACTCACTAACTCTTGTTTTCAAATGCTGCAAGATCCTACTGGAACACAGGAGTCAACACTGATTTTCGTTTTGTGCGCCTGAACGAGAGAAGTTGCAAACTTATCCACGAAATTCTTGATGGCAGGATAAAGCATTCCAAAGTCACGATAGGCGGCGAAGAGGCGTCTGGCGTCCATATTGCAACAAATCACTGTAGACGTGGGATGATCAGATATGAATACAGCGCTCGGTTCAAGTATTTCTCATTTCTCACTCTCTCATGGCTGTATGCATATATAGTATATATATGATATATATATATATATATATATATATATATATATATATATATATATATATATATATATATGTATGTATAGTATATATATATATATATATATATATATATATATATATATATATATATATATTTATATATAGTATATATATATATATATATATATATATATATATATATATATATATATATATATATATATAGTATATATATATTTAAAACTGAACAATGCATTTGACTGTTAACGGACGTTACTATTTTGACATTAGTCTCTAGTGCTAAAGTAATTACCTTTCATATTCCAGAGATATTTACTTCGACGTCGTCTTTCCCCTAAACATTTATTACGTCTTCAGATGTCATTCAATATTAAATCTACAGCCTGTTACCCCTCACATGTTAAATAGAGAGAGAGAGAGAGAGAGAGAGAGAGAGAGAGAGAGAGAGAGAGATTTTTCTCCATGGTATTGATTATGAAACCATAAATACTTAAAGGAATTACAATCCCACCTTCACTTGTTTTAAATGTCAAGGAAAATTGGAATAAATAGATAAATGTACAGGTAAATATATAGTGAGATCGATAGATACATAGGTATTCCAAATAACATATATCGTGATATACCATAGAGTTTGATATGGATTTGTGTGTGCGTGTGTGTAGGGGAGAGAGAGAGAGAGAGAGAGAGAGAGAGAGAGAGAGAGAGAGAGAGAGAGATTCCCTATAGCATTTATCTTGTCTATCATGCAGATTGATGGAAATTTATAGTGTTGGTGTTTGATATATGAGAGAGAGAGGAGAGAGAGAGAGAGAGTGAACTCCTGTGTCCCATTCCCCTTCAGGTGGGAAGGAATTTGTGGGAGAGAGGAAATGGGAATTCCTGACTGCCGTGTTGTAGGTAGGAACTGCGGCCGAAGGTCGCGGAATTGAAGGCTGGTCACCTTTTATTGTGGTCTCCACTGGAATTAGTTTCTGGTTGTTCTTCTGCGGGAAGCAATTCCTTATTTATTCTCAATGTTTTTCTTCTCTTGTTTCGTTCAATTTGTTAAGTTTCTTTCTACATTTCGTTTTTGTTGTTTCCTCATAAATATATTAATAGTTATTCATGTTTTATATTTTATTACTGTTGCCAACATTCCCATTTTTGCGTGAAAGAATTTTCTTAAGAATTAATTTATACAACTATTATTTTCATTTCGTAATTCTCATTTTCAGTAGAGGGAAGATCCACCAGTCATTTCATTTTATTATTTTTGTGCAATGTTTCTTCCTTAAGTTTTATTCCTTCTTTGAATATCAATTGTGTAGTTCAAATTTGTTGTTGTAATGTTTCATTCAACCTTTGTACGTTTCACTGATGGCTTCTCTCCTGAATATTATTAATCTGACTTTGAAAAAACCAACAAAAACTTTTTTTCAATTTTAAGCTTACGGCTTCCCATCCCATTTTATGTGGAGTAAATATAAATGTTTTTATCTTTAAACCAATAATTTTTAAAAAAACGTAAACCTGTGATCTAAAAATGAAAAAAAAAGTTATCAGTAATTAAAAATAAAAAGTACAATTTTCAAAATAAACTACACCAACTTAGTCAAAATCTTTGGTTTAATTTTGAAGAAATTACTCTCAGAATTATTGTCTTTTCCTAGAAAGTGAGGCTTATAAATCTCTCCAGCCACGTTTCTATTAACAATAAAAAATTAACTACATTTATAAAATAAAATTCACCCGGTCGTTGTCTAGGATTTAAGCCTGAAAGCATAATGAATTACCAAAATCAATTTCAAGCCTTACAAAAAAACTGAATTTCAAAATAATTAACTATTTTACTTCAAAACATAATTTCATTCTTCGTGAAGCATAAAATGTGGCTTAAATCTGGGCCATTTATTTTCTTATTAAACCAATATTTCTTTATTGTCTCCATGAGAATATCTTTCCATAATAACATTTTACACGTGGTTAATTTGTGGATGAGACCTTATGTTGTATTTTGGTCTTAAGAATTATGAATTTATTCTGCAACGAAGTTAACTGTAAACGTTTATCATATACAGTGCACTTCTCCAAAGAGATCTTATGTAAAACTGCAAAAAGGATGAGATCAGCATGTAATGGAACTAGACTACATTAACAATGGAAAAAATAATTTTATTTTTTCTGTTAGATGAATCTTTTGCACTAAGCCTAAGATCACGTCTATTTCATTATAGAATGACCATATCTTCAGATGAACGAAAGTTATTTTGATATTTCATGAGAAATATTTTTTATTTATATTTCAACAGAGTACTTTCAATAGATCAAGCATTATTTCTTGATAGTAAAATAAAGTCGTCTATTCTATGAAAACAGATGGTTTATTTCCAAGTCTGACTCCTTTATTTATTAAAGGTTAAACTACATAACTTATGGTAGTTCGTGGTCAATCTATTTGTTTTATAAAGCAATAGTGCTTTACAAAAGCAACGTTTTATAAAGTAAGGTTATGTTATATAGCATAACCTACAAGAAAATATATTCAAAACACAAAATGTCAAAGGTTTCGAAGACTAACAAATCATAATAAAACACTACGGACCCTGTACACCAAATCTCCAAAATTAGAACTTGGTCAAATTTGTGATTATAAAGTAAATATACAGGTTATTTAAGGCAAAATCATAGATATTTTGCATCATAATCCACCAGCAACATTTAGCCTTTCATCCCACTTTTGCTTCTGCGTCCCAGTAGGTCTAAAGAGATAGCTAGGAAAAATAAATATTATTTAGAATAAGTTTCGTATCGAATGCGACAGCAATCACAGGATCCACCAGGGTCGAGAGTCAAACTTTTTGGGGCTGGAAGTTTTCCAAAAAATATCTCATTCAGATGATTACTGCTGAGACCTATAAGAAAAATAATTCAGAAAATATAGCAACAATATTATTA
>NC_087204.1:17689010-17722746 GCF_015104395.2 Macrobrachium nipponense | reverse complement strand
TAAAACCCTCTATTCCTGATGCAACGCTTTCAGATAGAAGTTTCGTTGCCCAGGCAGGGTACTTACTTTTTCATCTACAGAGAAGAGATGGTTTTAAACGTTTGCCTACAGAGTCTTGGGTGCGATGAGGGCTCGAAATGCTTCCCAGAAAGGTATTCAGAAGGATACAATTAAAAGAGCTAGAAAATCAGGGTTCCGCCCAATTTCAGCTCGGAGTCTCCTTCAACTTCAGACTCCTTCCCTTCCTTCGGGCAAGGATAGGGAAGATTCTGCAACGAGGAACCTCATCAACATGTAAGAAGGGATCTCGTTAGCAAAGGAAGTATTCACGAAGGATCCTCCTCGGAGGAAGACTCTTCTCTCTCGTATTGTTAGATATCCTGTCGTCTTACTGGATGTAGCTGACTACAATCACCTCCCTTGCCAGGGGCCCAAAAGCTCAAAGGGGAAGAAATTTCTTCCACCCTTCTCCAGTCTCCTGATAGACTATGTGGTTGTTCAGGACTCTCGGACAATGTAGCGCCAGCCAGGCGCCAAATGCCAATACAGGCGAAAAACGCCAGAGGCGGACAGTTCCAAGGAACTCTGTCATGGTCGGATACTGAGAAGGAGCGGGCCTCCAACCTGGCGCAAATGCGCCAGAGGCGAACAAATCGGACAGATATAAGAGTGTCCGATGTGGACATCGCAGACAGCCTAGAGACTCTTCCAAGCTCGAAGCTCCAGCAAGTGTGGAGGAGCCAAGCCAGGTGCGAGGCGCCAGCCAGGCTCTAGGAGCCAGCCAGGCTCTAGAAGCCAGCCAGGCGCCCATCCAGGTGCCAGGCTCCTTCAAGGCTAGGCTCCAGTCAGGATTGAGGAGCATCCAGGCGCAAGGCTCCTTCCAGTAGAAAGAGAAACCTAAAGCTCTGTCATGTAAGAGGGCTAGTCCCCATTGATATGATACAGGTAAGGCTCTGCCATGTAAGTGGGTCAGCCCCCATTGGCACGATTCGAGAAGGCTCTGTCATGTAAGCGGCTAGCCCCCATTGACATGATCCAGAAGGGTTTGACAGTCATAGGTCCCTACCTCGCTGAAACTCTTGAGGCATGCAGACTCATAGACAGTAATCATGAAGTCTTCTGCCAAGCTCCAGGCGCAAGGCGCCAGCCAGACGCAAGGCTCCAGCCAGGCAGGAGGCGCTAGCCAGGGAGGAGCCAATTCAGGAGCCAGCCAGGCGCGAGGCTCCAGCCAGCTCTAGCCATTCAGCGCAAGGCTCCAGCCAGGCGCGAGGCGCTAGACAGGCGCTAGGCGCCTGCCAGGCACGAAGCGCTAGCCAGGCTCCAGGCTTCACCAGGAGAGATCTATATCAAAGAATGCCCTGGCCTTCTTTGAGACAATGTGATCTCCTAAGCACTTGACAAGTGCATTGATGATTCCTTCAAACAGCTGAGAAATAAAAGTGCATGAAGTGCGAGCTTTCCTGAATTCTTGTTCTTTCCTTAACAATATGTCATAAGGACATATTAGCTGTCACATACGGGAGATGCAACTCTGTGTTGACTTCCCATATCCGAAGGATGTCAAGATAACCTACGAGAGATCCTTCTCTCTTGGTTGATACGTGTCTGCGGATACATTGCTGGGATAGGGAGCCGATACTGATCCTTAACTAATGAGTTAAATTTATTTAACGTCGTGTTTTTTCTTTGGGTTGTTGAAAGGAGTTTGGGGATAAACTCTTTTCAACTTAAGCACTAACCCTCGTGTTAGGATCAGGTGATCGGGATCGGTGTTGTGCTCCTTAATTATGCCACTAGGCATAGGCATATTGTCATGTAAGAGGCTCTGTCGAGTAAATGGATAAGACCCCATCGACAGACCCACAAGAAACTCTTAGCCATAGGTCACATCCTCGCTGAGCTCTTGAGGCGAAGCAGATTCCTAGGCATTAGCCATGGAATCTTCCGCCTGAACAAGTAGGAACCAAGGTTTTATTTTTTTTTATTACCTACAACGTATGTTGTTTACCTGTCTATTCAGTAAATAGTTGTCTCTTACCCACCACCAAGGGTGTCAATCAGCTAAGTATATATCTGCCGGGGAAGTTGCATGTACAAAAATGATATTGTTAGAATACAATAAAGTTTTGTACATACTTACCCGGCAGATATATACGATGAATGGCCCACCCAGCCTCCCCTCAGGAGACAGGTGGAAGAGAAAATCTGGTTCTAGAACGGGAATGGTTCCTATTCCTGCCACCCAGTGGCAGGGGGGTAGATCACCTGACCTACCTGCAGCGTGTGCCGCGAAAATTCGAATTTCTGTCGGACGTCAGAGACATAAGCTAAGTATATATCTGCCGGGTAAGTATGTACAAAACTTTATTGTATTCTAACAATATCATTGTGCTATTTTACGATTTCTTTTAATTTTTTTTTATTACTTGATCTCCGTGGGGGTGGGGGGGGGGGTGGGGGGGCAAGGTAACCAGCCCCCCCGCAGGTTGCCCAAAGGGGGTCAGGGGTTCCCCCCCCCCCCCTCTAGTTACACGACTGTTGTTATCTGTTTTGGCTGTTGGTTTTCACATTCTTATTCTATATGTTTTTGTTCTTCCCTTTGTTGCTTGGCTTATAGCCAAAATCTCATGCAGCCTGCCAGAAAATATCCAAATTGTGGGTCAGCCACAAACTCACATTGCAGTTTGGTTTCAGAATGGATGAATATTTTGGAAGATTTGCTTGAAATAGAGGAAATTGCAGAATGAGAAGAAATGATCAACAGGCAGAGGCGGGGGGAACGCAAAAAACGAATAGATCCTCTTCTGTATTATTCAGAAAAGGAGTTTCAACAGCGATACAGACTTTCAAAGGAACTGTTCATGAATTGTTAGAGAGCATAGAACCTCAGTACCTAATTCACTGGACAAAGAGGTTGGTATATCCAAGGCACTTCTGTATATATTATGTGTGTATTGAACATTAGAAACACTATTTATTCCACTTTTCTTAGTTTTTTTTTTAAATGTAGGAAAACATTCAAATTTCCATTTCATCTTTTAAGTATGTACAATATGAATTTTCATCAAAAGCCAAGCACAGAAAACCAGTTGACATTTAACAACCAGAAAAATTAATAAGCATAAGAATAAGGAAGCACAAGGTCAAAATGAACTCCAGAAAGAGGAAAAGTAAAAAATAAAAGGGCCTAGAAAAACTATCTGCACCAGCAGCTGATGCTTGAAGCTAGATCTGACAGCAACTCTATGAATTAGGCACTAGTTACTGGTCCCTAAGCCTCCCCCCTCACCCCCACAATGCTTATGTTAGATTACCTTACTTTTGCCTTCATGCTAAATTTGCGGATTAGGTGCATCTAGGCTATATTACTATTTCCCTTCAGAATTTCAGCATTTCCTCATTTATGCCTTCCACTTCAGCTGCCTTTTCAAAGTTCACTCTTCTACTGCCTTTTTAAACCTCCCTCCTCTAAATAGGTCTTGCATTTTCAGCATTCTTCCTGTCTCTCTATGCAAGTAATCACAGGACTTTTAGTATCTAGTATTGATTTTATATTGTAGTTTTTTTTTTTTTTCCTTTTTATACATACGAAATCCTCACTTTTTCCTGGGCTGCTTTCCCTATTGGTACCCTTCCGGGTTTATGGCTACTTGCTATCTAATCGGGGGGTGACAGTCTAGCTAGTAATAATACTGCTATTACTAATAATAATAACAATAATAATCAGAGAGTTTTCCTGGACAGTTTTTTTTTTCAATTTTTATCATATTACTCCTTCAATCTTTTATGAATTTAACAAACTAATTTCCTTTTTCCAGCTTGAACTGTTTTCCTTCCTGTTGTGTTCAGACATATACTTTGCTACTTTAGTTATGAAAAGTTTGGTTGATGGCAGTAATAATGATGCAATACATTACAGTTGAGTTTTTCTTTTATTTCTTTACCAGGACAACGAATTCCTCCATGCAATCAATTTTTGGTAACCTTAGGTACATGGCTACTGGAATTTTTCCAGTTGACGTTGGGAGATTGTTCAGATATGGCCCAGAGTAGTGTGTCGAGATACCTTAAGGATGTTTGCGCTGCTGTTGCCACCCTTGCAAACGAATTTATCAAATTCCCAACTCCACAGGATGAGAACAAAATGATGATGGAGTTTTCACAAATAGATGGAATGCCTGGTGTGGATAGGCTGTGTTGATGGTACACATATACCTATAAAGAGTCCTGGAGGTCCTAATGCAGAATTGTACAGGTGCAGAAAAAAAATTTTTTTCTATAAATGTCATGGTTGTATGCGATGCTTCTTTGAGGTTCACTAATGTAATTGTAAATTGGCCAGGCAGTGCTCATGACTCCAGAATATTTTCTTCTTCAAGACTAGCACAGAGCTAGAGTCGGGTATGTACAGAGGTTTTTGTTGGGGGACAGTGGTTATCCATGCCGTCCTTATATATGACACCATTCTTGCTCCCAATACACATAAACAAAGACCATTTATAATGTTGCGCACATCAGAACTCGCAATCTTATAGAGCGCGCGCCATAGGACTGCTTAAAAAAGGGTTTGCAGTGGTTATCAATACTGGTTAGAATAAAGTTTAATAATACTAAGAACATAATAATTGCTTGTGCAGCCTCTTCATAATTGTGCAATAACAAACAGAATACCTCTACAGGATGAAGAAATCTTGAATTGGATGATCCTGGTGAACCTGATGTGGGTATCATTGAAAGAGCTGACAATATCCAAGGAGCTCAACGTAGGGCCCACATTGTTGACAGTTTTTTTTTAAGTTTAAGTAGATTATGTATTTTCTGTTAATTAGGTTTAAAGTAGTGCAAGGAACCCCCTGTTCTGGTAATTTGCACTTTAATAATAAATCTATAATCTTATTACTTGCATTATTTAAGAACTATTTTAAATTTTGAATTGAATAAAGTGACAACACATTAACCCGAGAATGCTTTTGTCAGAGCTAACAGCTGTATGTGCTAGGTAAATTGAACACGATACCAAGAAAATGAAAATACACTAAGATCTTATTGACTTAATGAAATATGAAAATATAACTTGCATGTTTGCCTTTAAAAAGGTACACTAAGGATTTATTATATTTATTTTCTGGTTCATCCAGAAAAAAATATTCAATGGCAAAAGCAATCTATGGTACAGGTAATTCATTCTAGATTACTAGGATAAACTGAAAGGATAAAGGATAAATACTATTTTTAACATAAGAAAAGATTTATTCAGGAACTCTTACCATAGTTGCCAATCTGACACCCTGAGAAAGACAAGACTTGTACTTGCAAGATGAAAATGGTGATAAAATAAATTTGAATAAAACTTGTGATTCAGGTTGAATCATAGCTATCTGGACCTGTGGTTCAGGTCAAATCATAACAGCATTATTTAGACCTTTACTTATGATGTCTAATATACATTATTCAGAAAACATTGGTTTATATCATAATGGGCTGCCAACGCAAGAGCCAGTCCTACAGAAGGCGAGGGCAATCTTAAGTAAGTATATCATAGAAATATGGCAAAAGTAATAAGATTGACAATAAAGTATTATACTAGCCCTAATAATTTTCTAAACACTGATAATAGATAAATATCCTGTTAGTACATATTATCCCTATCACAGTATAGGCTACCAATTTTGAAAATATAATTTCGAAGTAACTTGTAATGTATGTACTCGATACCTAATTTCACTTAACATCAGATTCATCAAAATAATATAATACGTTAATATCAAGATGCAAATGGACATATATGGATACTCAATACCTAATTTCACTTACCATCAGATTCATTAAAGCACTATTATATAATACCTTTTTAATATCACAATGCAAATGGACATAGCATACAAACTAAGAAATGAATATTTGGAAGTATACATTGTACTGTTTGGTATCAATTAACTAACTTACAAATAGGAACAACCTAATTCATGAGAGCACCTTCATATACCATAGGTATAAAATAAAAATATATACTAACACTAAATCACAGCAAAGAAAAAATATGAAATGGGTTGGTTTGGTTTATGGAATTTAGGCATAATGCCAATCAATGGGGCAACTATGGCCATTCAGCATTACAGAAATGATAAAGTTAATTGCTGACCATATGATGAAACCTTCATTTAAACAAACACCTATCAGTGGAGTCATTTTCGCTCCTAAAAGCAAAAACAACTTGATCTATGGAAATAACACCTACTGTAACCCTAGCAATAAGGCTAAATTCCATAAACCAACCAACAACCAATACCTACTTTATTCATATGAGTTGCGCATTGCTTCATAGGCAGATTTTGCACTGTCAAGGAAAGCATTCAAGTTAGCAAACACAGTCATTGCTGATGAGTGCATTTTTTCATCCACAAATTCATTCATATTGTTAATTAATTTCACCTTTAGTTCATGCTCTTTTTTGGACCATTATGTTGCTCCTTTTCATTTTCCATTCTAAGATGACGGCAGTTCCTCTTGTCTTTCCCTACACTTGATGTATGCATCGTTCTAACTTCAATTTTTTTGGTTTTTTTGGGTGAAAGAATGGCTTCCTCTGTGGGTGTAGAAGACCGAGGTATTGGAGATACATCCCGTGATGTGTTGCGCAATTTTTTTGAAGTTCTGCCTGGAGTTACAATAGGCGTTGAAGGACGGGAAGTTTCATGGGGGAACTATGGGTTTAAAAATTAAGTGTTCCATTGAAGACGGTGATGATGTAGCCGACCGATTAAGGAATGTGGATCTTTATTCATGATTAGACGAAAACACCACTTTCTGATTGTGCTGAGGTTGAAGGCAAATGAGAGGTGAAGGCAGTGGCTCCGTAATACCTGAAAATAGTGCTGAGGTTGAAGGCAGTGTCTCTGTAATACTGAAAATATTAGGTAAAATAAATAATTGATCTACAGCACCTTAGATGTAAATCTCTTCTACAGTACTTCTAAACTGAGTATACAAGTGCTGGAACCTTTAGGTCATACAGCATTGAAATGTTATCTTTAAACCCAGTTATCATTAATAAAAACATAACCATTTTGCTTTACCCCAAGCCACTACAAACTTTTCAGACAGGTAGAGTGTAATGGCCATAAAAAAGTTGAAGGTTCACTATTTTATAAATTTCATTCTTGAAAACATCAGAGTACTTACTTATTTTAACATCATGTATGGTCCTCTCCTGTTTCATCACTGGATGAAATGTTTCAAAAACGTCTTTATCCATGACCAATTCTTCTGTCATCAGCGATGCAGCTATCACAAAACTCTTCTGAGTGGTTTCGAAGATCTGGTGGAGGACTACCACCAGTTCTGCATGAGTGTTTTCTTGACAGCGCATCTTCCTGCTTCACTCTAGTAAAAAAAATATATATTAGAATAAAAATATGTTTTCCCATTGGTTTTTCGGGTAATATATTTCTAACAACTGTGACTTTAAAAATAGATTGTAATGAAATTTAAAATATAACAAAAAGCTACCATCCTGTGTAACTTCTCTTCCACCTCCAGAATAATGAGTTAAAACGTCTGTCGCATGATTGAATTCAAAAGAAAAGTCATTTGAGCATTTACACAAGTATTAATGAGCACTGAAGAAAATAATGTGACCTTTATGTAGTGGAAATGTGGCTGCACATTATAAAGCATAATAAGGGAAACAAAAACCAAGTGGCCTAGCTGATCCAGTCTTGCCCTTTCCCGCTTGTTGTTCCACCACCCTCTTGAAAAAGTACTTTAACAAGTCCTGACACTGGAGATGGGCACCAGTCATAAGTCATCAGTGGTGGTGGGAGCAACACTCAAGACCTCTACTCTCCTTTCGAAGTAAGCAAAAGTACTTTTTTCGGAGAGATGGATCAACAAAACGGGCAAGAGTGGATTACCTAGCCACTCGGTTTTTTCCCCTAATACCACTTGAGTTAATGTAGCCTAGCCTGAGCAGTTCACATAGCTGCAACAGTCTGTCGTAGCCAAGACTGGTAGGCATTGTGCAGTCTTCAGGCTCCAGACATGCTAGCCTACATGTGAACTCAATTAAAAAAAAAAGGGGGGGGGGGGGGCTAGCCTATTTCAGGTGTTGCCTACTCCAAATCATTTGACCACCTGCAGACAAGAGCCAAGATCTCAAATGTTGGCTTAATCTTTTAAAAACAATAACTGGGACCAGTTTGCAAGCTAACTGGTTTTCACACGTTAGGGTTAAAAAAGTATGCATACATTCGGAAAAATTATATAGCTACCCATAAGAAAAATAGCCGAAGTTTTACCATCAATTTTTACAGTAATAAACTGGCTGTAAGCTAATGAATGTTTAATTTATTTGCAAATCCACCCATTAAAAATACGATAAAACTGCTGTGTGCTCTAGCCCTATCCACCAGGAAATTGTAAGATCCTCCACATAGGTATTCTAAACCTAAATTAGAATATACCCAAATTTCCTATGATAGACATTAAAAATCCATATCAAATTATACATATCTAATGCCTGACACCAACTGCTTTTGTAATAAGCTAGACATTACTAACCTAACTTTCTAGAGCACCCATCACACCCCCTATGATTTGGTTAGCATAGCCTTACCCAACCTATTCTACTATGCTCCATTCTATTTATTTGAAGATAATATATTTATATAATATAATAACTTTAGATGATAAAATGGTGTTCCCTTGGATTAGCTACGCTAGGCTAGCCTGATGTGAGTAGAGCTAACAATTGAACAAGCAGCACTGGCCTAGGCCTTTCACAAGCATAAATATCTTTTAACTAACTAACAGATTTACACCATTTTGCCCCCAGTGGCCTAATTTGCTCTGACTACAATTGCAAAACAAAAATGCATCCTCACTTGCGTTTTACGTGGTCGAAACAGCGCTTGACCTGCTTTGATGACCGTGGAGGTTGGTCTGGTTATAACATGGCGTTGAACTTCAATGTAATTTCTTGCCATGCCTCCTGACGTTTCCTTTCCAAAGTTCTACTTCCCGTCGATCGGGTCGTTTGAGAACACTCTCATGTTCCTTTATCAAATTAAGTCAGCATTAAACACTGAGAATCAGCTACTGTGGGGCACGCTCCTATTCCGGTATCTTCGTATCTAGGTGAATTGCGTAGATTGCTGCGGTAACTGTTTGTTCACTGTTTCAGATTTCCGCGCCAAATCAGGACAGCCAATATCAAGTATACAAAATATACTACAGATATGTAGTATCTTTTTAGAATAAAATGTAAAGACATAAAGCCATTTTAATTTAGAATTATGATAATAAAAGAAATTGTCTATGATACTGATACAGCCTTGTAATCATCGATTCCAGTCATTTCATTCCCAGTAATCGCATATGTTGGTAAGCCTGTTTAACCAGTGAGGCAATGCGATGGAGTTTCGGGGCCGTCGTACGATTTCTGGATACCACGACAACCCTTCGTTTGAGACCATACTACCGCGTTCGCCTTCGTATTGACAAATGCGACGTATGATTTCTGGATACGGCCCACAGAGTCATTGTTTGGGAACGTGTTTGTGTTTTAGCTATTTGATGCTATAGAGAAATATATGGGAGAATTTTTGCATGTTTTGAAATGCATACGTAATGGCACTACATTTTTTCTCTGGATATTTGTGTTTCAGAAATTGTGAGTTTTCTTGCACAATACCCTTGTTGTATTTGTGACAACTTTGTGAGAGATAGGAAAACTTGTTAAGTTTTCTAGTAGCCTATGTCGTAGTGCATATGGAGAAGTTCTTTGCTTAGACACTGTATTTGGAGTTCTGTCATAATGAGTTGTGGCACATTGGGTGATTTTTTCTAGAATTTTTCTAGACAGTTTATTTGCCGAGTTTTTGCCCTTTTTTAGCAGTTATGCTAAATGGAGAGAGTTTTTATAGTTTTTGACTATAACATTGAGTTATTCTCTGGAGAATTGGAGAGATATTTTGAGATATATATATTTGAGATATAATAGATGGGAGATCTATTTTTGGCCATTGTTGATATTGCCAATAATGTGATGAGAGCTATGTTTAGTTCAATTATTTTGCAGCCATCTTTGTTGCAAATGGAGACACATATTTGGAGATTATGGGGCAATATTTGTGAGTTTGTGAGTTAGTTGCCTTGAGTGCACATTTTTTGGAGTATATTTTTTGGAGCCTTGTTTTTGTTCCACATGGAGTTATTGGGGGAAATAGAGGTAAATATTTTGTATTTACTGAAATAGAGGTGATTATTTCTCTATTCCTGGAGTGGTGTCTTTTTTTTTTATTGACATGTGGCTATTGGAGAAATAGAGTGAATAATATGGGGTAGGTTATTAACCAAATGGAGAAATATTTTTATAAACCGGAGTGGTGTTATTATTAATATGGTGTCTCATAATGGAGTTGGAATTAATCTTTGGCGGATGACCCTTTCTTTTTTTGTGGTATGGAGTTTTTTCGAGACAAGAGAAGATTTCTGAGGTTTTCTTCTTTGGTTTCGTGACTATTTAGAGGCGAGTGTTATTACTGCATTACGAGTCCTATGGAGGTGTGTGCATATTTTTATGTTTCACAAGTGTATTATTTTTGGAGAAATAAAATAATTATTTTTGGATGCAAAGTCATGTTGAGAGAATAAGTCTTCGAGACAAATCTTTGAACACATTAGTCATATCCTGGAGTTAATTCTGTGAAATGTGTCTGCTAGAACCTTTTTTTTGAGAATCATGAGTTTCCAAACTTGTGTGTCTGACTAGACAATTTTTATGCTGATGTTTGAGCATACGTCCGCAGGCGATTTTTCTGCTGACAAAGCGCTATTGATGAGCCGTGTGCTGACTTTTTTCCTCTGATGATGATAGATCAGAATTTTCGCAATATCTGGAATGTTGACAATAGCATTTCACGAAAGCGCATGGGTAAGAGTTTGCTTTCTGGCAAATTCCGGGGCTTTACATGGAGCATTTCTTGGGGAAAAACGTGGGGAGTTATGCATATTATACATGTATTATGTATTTTTGTGATTGGGGAAACCTACTTGTGATTATCCTTTTTTTTATATTATTTTTCTCCTTTTCCTATGAGAGATATAATTTGCGGATTGAGTTAAATAGCATTTCTTTTTTGGACGGGAGATTTGATTTTACCGGGAGATGTAATTTTTTCGAGGGGTTGCTGCTTACGTAAATGGGAGTTTGACATTAATCTCATTGTAATTAATTATTGAGCAGTAAAAGGGGTTTTTGCTGTTAAAGTTTGGAGATTTTTCCTGATTTTGTGGGTTGTTCAAATATCAGAGTTTGAGAGAACATTTTTGGGTCTGGTTGTTACGATATTCTTTTTTTTCCTTGGGCTCATTGCGATTTTTATCTTTTCTTTTTTTTTCTTGTGAGCACATTCGAGTTTGAAATGTGAGTGCAGAATTCCGCGGAGTTGCTGTGATTTCTGAGTTGTGTGTGTGCTGATGTGTGAGTTTGGAGAATTGAGTTGGAGAACTGGATGTTTTTTTTCTTTGAAAGTTGTGATGATGACTTATGATTTAGTAGTCATATTAAGGGACTTAATTGGGAGATGTTCAGTTAGTATTTCTGACTTTTTGAGATCATTGTTTGATAGAAGTAGTATGTCTGGGTTAATTTTCTTAGATTGACCAAAGACTTGACTGACATACTAACACACACCAAAAAAAAGTCGTTTCGACGCCAGCAAGACGTCCACCAGCCGTGAGGTTGCTGCCGTGTTGCCCAGGTGATTACAAGAGTTTCCACGTGGGTGATTGCGAGAATTCTACAGCGTGTCTTTTGGGTCTACAGAAGCCGTGAGAAGTCTTCTACGATGAGGGAGGCATTCCGTCTTCCTACAGCCTGCTACAGTCTGCTACAGGTGCAGCTACTTGCAGACAAGCAAAGGGGGATATTCAAGAATCCTAATGCAGAAAATATGAGAGAAAATGCGTCTTGTGTTATTGGGAAATTAAAGCGTGATAAGACTTTATTTTATAATGCCAGAGACGTGCAGTTTATTTCGTATATTTTATTTTAAGCCGGCCAGTGTTTTGTGTTTATAAGCAATTTTGCTAGGCGGGGGCTAGCATATTAGGTGGCCGAGCATCTGTAAGGCCTAGGGTTTTTGATTAATAATATATTGTCCATGTGTTCCCTGTGACCTATGGAATATGGAGAACAGTGCAGGAGCGGCGACCTGAGAGTAGCTGACAATGAGTTTCTAGGGATGGCATGAGATAAAAATGCTTAGTTCAACAAGTCAATGCACGACAGTTTATGAACTCTTCTCAAAGTGCCTTTGTGAAACTGGATGCAGCTAGAACCGTGAGCACTAGCGAACTGTGTGTTCGTATGTGCGTGTGCGCTCTTTCTGTTAAAGTGTCATACCCAAGCCTATGGGAGGATTTTGAGAGGGCTTCAAGTCACAGGCAAGATGCCGTGGCATTCGCCGGGGGAGTTTTTTATTAACAGTGTTTAAGTGTCCGGTTGTTTGGGTAAGTGTTGAAGTGCTTTAGCCAAAGAGTGGTCGTTATTATCTGTTTGAATTTTAGTGATGATATCCAATATTTAAACCTGTCTGTCAATCTTGTGTGTGTACTTACCGGGATGTGTTCTGTATCTTTGAAAACAGACGGATCTGGAATGGCGGGGGACAAAGAATTCCCAGAGGGGTGTAGACTTTTTGGTGACCAGACATGTTACATTTACGGGGTTTTTGAGTTAGTCTGTAAAGACTGGATTACTTGATTGATGGATTTATTTGTTCTTTGTTAATAAAAGTTAATGTTATGATGCAATTCTCTCATTTTCGTTACCTGTTAGAATGAGAGAAAGAGCAGAGAGAGAGAGAGATTCCTTGGGGAGAGAGAGAGAGAGAGAGAGAGAGAGAGAGGGAGTTGCCGAGAGAGAGAGAGAGAGAGAGAGGCTGTGTGAGTAATGCTGTGTGTGTAATGTTGTGTGTGGTTTGCCTTCCGTTTCGTGTCACGCTTACCTTATGAATAATGGGGAACGAATCCCCCCATTTACATATATATATATATATATATATATATATATATATATATATATATATATATATATATATATATATATATATATATATATATATATGTGATATATATATATATAGATATATATATATATATATATATATATATATATATATATATATATATATATAAACTGAACAATGCATTTGACTGTTAACGGACGTTACTATTTTGACATTAGTCTCCTGTGCTAAAGTAATCACCTTTAATATTCCAGAGACATTTACCACGACGTGCGTCGTCTTGCCCCTAAACATTTATTACGTCTTCAGATGTCATTCAACATTAAGTCTACAGCCTCTTACCCCTCACATGTTAAGTAGAGAGAGAGAGAGAGAGAGAGAGAGAGAGAGAGAGAGAGAGAGAGAGAGATTTTTTCTTTGGTATTGATTATGAAACTATAAATACTTAAAGGAATTACAATCCCATCTTCACTTATTTTAAATGTCAAGGAAAATTGAAGAAATATATAAATGCACAGGTAAATATATAGTGAGATCGATAGATACATAGGTATTCCCAATAACATATATCGTGATATACCATAGAGTTTTGATAATAATTTGTGTGCGTGTGTGTAGGAGAGAGAGAGAGAGAGGAGAGAGACGAGAGAGAGAGAGAAGAGAGAGAGAGAGATTCCACATAGCATTTATCTTGTCTATCATGTAGATGGATGGAAATTTATAGTGTTGGTGTTTGATGTATTAGAGAGAGAGAGAGAGAGATTGCATTCCAGTGTCCCATTCCCCTTCAGGTGGGAAGGAATTTGTGGGAAAGAGGAACTGGGAATTTCGGACTGCCGTGCTGTAGGTAGGAACTGCGGCCGAAGGTCGCGGAATTGAAGGCTGGTCAACTTTCATTGCCGTCTCCACTGGAATTAGTTTCTGGTTGTGCTTCTGCGGGGAAGCAATTCCTTATTTATTCTCAATGTTTTTCTTCTCTTGTTTCGTTCAATTCGTTAAATTTCTCTCTAAATTTCGTTTTCGTTGTTTCCTCATAAATATATTGTTAGGTATTCATGTTTTATATTTTATTACTGTTGCCAATATTCCCATTTTTGCGTGAAAGAATTTTCTTACGAATTAATTTATACAGCTATTATTTTCATTTCCTAATTCTCATTTTCAGTAGAGGGAAGATCCACCAGTCATTTCATTTTATTATTTTTGTGCAATGTTTCTTCATTAAATTTTATTCCTTCTTTGAATATCAATTGTGTGGTCCACTTTTGTTGTTGTCATGTTTCATTCAACCTTTGGACGTTTCACTGATCGCTTCTCTCCTGACTATTGTTAATCTGACTGAAAAACCAAGACAAACTTCTTTTTTTCATTTTTGAGCTAACGGCTTCCCATCCCATTCTATGTGGAGTAAATATAAATGTTTTTATCTTTAAACCAATATTTTTTTTTAAAAACCTAAACCTGTGATCTAAAAATTAAAAAAAAAGTTATCAGTATTTAAAAATAAAAAATTAAATTGACAAAATAAACTAGACCAACTTAGTCGAAATCTTTGGTTTAATTTTGAAGCAAAATTACTCTCAGAATTAGTGTCGTTTCCTAGAAAGTGAGGCTCATAAATCTCTCCAGCCACGTTTCTATTAACAATAAAAAATTAACTACATTTATGAAAAAAATTCACCCGGTCGTTGTCTAGGATTTAAGCCTGAAAGCATAATGAATTACCAAAATCAATTTCTAGCCTTACAAAAAAACGGAATTTCAAAATAAATAACTATTTTACTTCAAAACATAATTCCATTCTTCGCGAAGCATAAAATGTGGCTTAAATCTGGGCCATTTATTTTCTTATTAAACCAATATTTCTTTATTGTCTCCATGAGAATATCTTTCCATAATAACATTTTACACATGGTTAATTTGTGGATGAGACCTTATGTTGTATTTTGGTCTTAAGAATTATGAATTTATTCTGCAACGAAGTTAACTGTACAAGTTTATCATATACATTAGACTTCTCCAAAGAGATCTTATGTAAAACTGCAAAAAGGATGAGATCTCATGTTGCTATTATTCATCAGCACGTAATAGAACTAGACTAAATTAACAATGGAAAAAATAATTTTATTTTTTCTGTTAGATGAATCTTTTGCACTAAACATAAGATCACGTCTATTTCATTATAGAATGACCATATCTTCAGATAAACGAAAGTTTTTTTTTATATTTCATAATTAATATTTTTTATATATATTTCAACAGAGTACTTTCAATAGATCAAGCATTATTTTTTTATAGTAAAATAAAGTCGTCTATTCTATAAAAACAGATGGTTTATTTCCAAGTCTGACTCCTTTATTTATTAAAGGTTAAACTACATAACTTATGGTAGTTCGTGGTCAATCTATTTGTTTTATAAAGCAATAGTGCTTTACAAAAACAACGTTTTATAAAGTAAGGTTATGTTATATAGCATAACCTACAAGAAAATATATTCAAAACACAAAATGTCAAACGTTTCGAAGACTGACAAATCATAATAAAACACTACGGACCCTGTACACCAAATCTCCAAAATTAGAACTTGGTCAAATTTGCGATTATTAAGTAAATATACAGTTTATTTAAGGTAAAATCATAGTTATTTTGCATCATAATCCAAAAGCAACATTTCGCCTTTCATCCCACAATTGCTTCTGCGTCCCATTAGGTCTAAAGACATAGCTAGGAAAATAAATATTATTTAGATTAAGTTTCGTATCGAATGCGACAGCAATCACAGGATCCACCAGGGTCGAGAGTCAAACTTTTTGGGGCTGGAAGTTTTCCAGAAATTTAGATGATTACTGCTGAGACCTATAAGAAAAATAATTCAGAAAAATATAGCAACAATATTATTACAGAATGGGCGTCTGAAATATTATTATTATTATTCAGAAGAAGAAGAATAAGAAGAAGAAGAAGAAGAAGGAAAAGGAATCTGAACTCCTGGATTGGCGGGGGACGTCAGAATCAGAAACCTGTTCTGTCTCGGAACCCCAAACCGAGAGGTAGTCCTCATTCGACGATTCCTAAGAGGGGGGTTTTGACCCACCACGCGGGGTCTCCCTCTTAGGAATTCTGAGCCGAAAACGACTCTCGGGACACCAAATGTTACGGAGCCTGAAATCGGCTCCTTAACAAATGGAAGTCCCGAGGCTCTTTACTTCAGACAATCCAAGAGTCAGAGTGAGCAGCATCCTTTGGATGACTAAGGAACATTTGTTTTGCGTTTTGAAAGACTGAATCATTTTATGTAATATATATAACAATTTTAATAACTCTGTAACAGTTGATTTGTGTTATGTTTTATATTCAAGCTTTCTTTCAGACCAAATATTATTATTATAAAGGGAAAAACGTTTTCAAGGATTTTCAGGAACCAAATATATCCATATTGGCCACCACATCATTTCGTGGATTCTTGAAGTATCTGTGACGTCATCATGTTGCCAAAGAGACTTGCAATGACTCCGGAACACTTGGAGAATTTTCTCTCCTCACTCATCCCATTCTCCTTAAGACAATGGGTTGGTTGATTGATACCTTAAATATTCATTTAAAGATCAATTAGTGGTCTATTAAAGGAATATTAACTTTTGTTTAAAGTATACATAATATTTCTTTCTAATACAAGTATTGAAAATATCATTGATAAGCAGATTCTCGTAATTTAGCATAATATTCTCTTATCCGAGCTGCTACAGATATTACCCAAATAAGTACTCTTGTAAGCGCCGTGTTTCTTAAGAATATTTTTAATGATCATAATTCTGATTATGATGGTTAATTATATCACACAATATTATTTGGAAAGCTGTCGAAGTCGCATGGCATCAGGGAGCAAAGGCTCTCTGATACCGCCTAGTGTCTTTGACGCTAGGCAACTTCATCAATCAATCAATATAGATAAGCTAAACCTCATTCAAGGGATTCTTACCCTGCAAGGTCTACCCTTCCCAATGGTGGGTGGGCCACGGGTTGTCTTTGGGTGGGTCACAGAGACTCCCTTTTTTTCTCTCTCTCTCTCTTTTTTGTTGAATATCACTTAATGTCGCTAACACCATTGTTGGGAATTTGGGATACTCACTAAATACTTCTCTGTCTGCTGGGCGGTGGTTCGAACCCATGAGAGGACGAAATTATCATCAACTAGAAAATTCCCCTTCGGTTTACATATATGATAATGTATTAATTCCGAGGTAGAGCGAATTAGATTTAAAGGACATTTGAAGCTCAAATAATTTATATGAATCACGCGATGTGATAATTATTTATATATATATATATATATATATATATATTATATATATATATATATATATATATATATATATATATATATACATACACACACACACACACACACACACACACACACATATATATTATATATATATATATATATATATATATATATATATATATATAATAAAATATATATATATATATATATATATATATATATATATATATATATATATATATATATATATATATATATAGTATATCATATATATATAAACACATATACCATATACATATATATATATATATATATATATTATATATATATATATATATATATATTTATATATATATATATATATATATATATATATATATATATTATATATATATATATATTGTATATATATATATATATATATATATATATCTATATATATATATATATATATATATATATATATCTATATATATATATATATATATATATATTCATATTATATATATATATATAGATATATATATATATATATATATATATATATATAAATATAAATATATATATACATATATATATATATAGAACTTCAGGAGGGTCCATGATACACATGTTGTTTAAAAAGGCCATGTTTATTAAACAGCAAAGAAACGTTTCGCACTACTCAGTGCATCATCAGTCTGTCAAAGGTAAAAGACAATAAAATACATTATTAACATAAAAAGGAATTCAAAAGGTAATTAAAATTTACAAGTTAAAACAATAAAAAGTAAAAGAGTATAAAAAGTACATAAAAACAGAAACAAAAAGAGACTACCAAAACACCAACCATCTATAAGCAGGAGAGAAGAGGAATGACATACAATGACGTCCAAGGCCAGACGACAACTATGCCAGATACAAAGTTCGTGAGGAAGTATTACTATTGAGAGAGGGAACCAGTCTTTTAATATATAACGATTCTAAAGTTGTTAAGTGATCTGGGTCCCTTACATAACCAATTATTGAAAAGTGTTGTTTTCAGGACTTCGGTTTTACATAATGCGGCATGATTTCTAATATTAGAAAATTCTGGCTGCTTAATTCTTTGGCCAGTGCGAAAGCTAAAACCCAAATGGCTGCAATATCTGACCCGCAGTAACCTCCGTGTCGATCCAACGTAAGAGCCCGGACATCCAGGGCATGTGAATTTATAAACCACATTGGATCGCATGAAGGACTGCAGGCGATCTTTGAAATTAAAAAATTAAAAAATGATCCTATTGTACATGGGTTGTTAGAGATCAGTTTTACGTTAAGACAGGGGATTTCCTGTTCAATTATTCTTGTGAGATTTAAAGAGAATTTGGAGTCAGACATATACGGGATTGAGGCATAGAATATTTTTTGGGGACATCAAAGTTGACTGTTGGAGGTTGTAAGAACTTAGTTATAACTTATTGGTGATTTTATGAACTATATCTTGTGGATAGGAGTTTAGCTTGAAAAAGTTGAATAAAAAGACTATTTCTTTGTGAAATATTTGCCAAGTTGAAGAATATTTTAGAGCTCTATGGACCAAGGTGTAGATGGTATTAAGTTTGAAAGAATATTGACAGGAGCTATAGTAGTTATTGGCTAAGCCCGTATATGTCCGCTTTCTATAAACAGAAGTAGTGAACTCGGAATTATGTCTCGTTACATTAATATCTAAAAATGGAAGAAAACTACCTTCGCTCTCTACCTCCATGGTAAATTGAATGTTTGGATGAAGTTGATTAATATATTCCAAAATAAAGAACATTGCCAAGAGTGCTGGAACAAGACAAAAGTGTCATCAACATATCTGTGATAAAAGGACGGTTTAAAATTATGATTACACTCGTTTAAAAATTTCATTTCAAGGTCAGACATAAAAAAGTAGCAAAAATGGGGCCCAGAGGCGACCCCATGGCAACTCCATCGACCTGCGAATAGAGTTGCTTATTAAAAATGAACATTGAATCTTGCACTGCAAGTTCAAGTAGTTGTTAAAGATTGATCTGTTAAAACCATGAAAAACGTTATCTTCGCTAATAAAAACCTTATCTAGAATAATATTGATCGTTTCATTAAGTGGGACATTAGTGACAAGAGACTCTACATCAAAACTTACCATGTAATAGTCTCCATCTTGTTGGTAATTTGCTGTTGGAACTCGTAACCATTTTTAAAGAAAATTCATTGTTACTATATTCAGACAGTAAACCGGCTAAAAATTTGGAGATAGAGAACGAAGGACTATTATAGGCAGCCATAATGGGTCTAAGAGGTATATTAGGCTTGGTGAATTTTTGGGTTGGCCATACAAAATACTGAAAGAAGAGCCAGTCACAAATAGTTGTTGATATGTGGTCTCATTAATAAATATTTTCCACTTGTTTTAATTTTTCTTAATAATCTATTGATTTTATCTTCCCTTTTGTATATGTCGAGAAAAGTGGGTTCACCATGAGCTTTAAATTTGGTGGTATCAGACAAGATATTTTCCATTTTTTCCACATAATCGTTCTTATTCAAAATAACACCTTTGCCTTTATCGGGCTTACAAATTACAATGTCCTCGCGTTTTTTCAAGTTTAAGAGTATACTCAGATCAGTTTTTCTGAAAAAGGGAGTCCAGTTAGTTTTTAATTGCCATAAGTTTTGTGGACTAAATTTGAGATTTTCTGTTGAAGATTACCAATATTTTTAGAAAAACATCAAATTTTATAAGTCTTTGGAACATGACCTCAAATGGTAAAAGAATCTGGCATAGTTGGGTCTAAAAGATGGCAGAACAAAAAATCCAAACGCAAAGAATAGTAAAAATTCCTCTCTCTTCGATAAAATGTAATCAGATCAGTTAAAAATGCAGTGGTTTCTGAGTTGGAAATCAGGAATAACAACACCAAGACTTAAAAGTTTTCTTTGATGTCTTAAAAAGACATCCGAAATAAAATCATTAATAAATTTGTAAAACATTCTTTGGTACAAGAGGCGATCTAAAAGAGAAATAAGTCGTTATAAAATAGGTTGTTTTAATTGTTCAGCTGTAACAGTCAATTTCTTGATGGCAACAGTCTTAACGTTAATTTCCTTCATCAGTAGAGTTCTGAGCGATTCCTTATAAACTCAGTGTTGTAAAGAGTAGATTTTGTATAATTTGAATCGGACAAATTTGGGACGACATCATTCAATTGGCAATATTGAAGAAAATCCAGATAGCATTTGGCTTTTTCCAATCTTAGTGTTGACTTTTCCAGTTTTCGTGAAGTCGATATAGTACCATGGAGGTAGAGAGCGAAGGTAGTCTTCCATTTTTAGATATTAATGTAACGAGACATAATTCCGAGTTCACTACTTCTGTTTATAGAAAGCGGACATATACGGGCTTAGCCAATAACTACTATAGCTCCTGTCATATTCTTTCAAACTTAATACCATCTACACCTTGGTCCATAGAGCTCTAAAATATTCTTCAACTTGGCAAATATTTCACAAGAAATAGTCTTTTTATTCAACTTTTTTCAAGCTAAACTCCTATCCACAAGATATAGTTCATAAAATCACCAATAAGTTATTAACTAAGTTCTTACAACCTCCAACAGTCAACTTTGATGTCCCCAAAAAATTATTCTATGCCTCAATCCCGTATATGTCTGACTCCAAATTCTCTTTAAATCTCACAAGAATAATTGAACAGGAAATCCCCCTGTCTTAACGTAAAACTGATCTCTAACAACCCATGTACAATAGGATCATTTTTTAATTTTTTAATTTCAAAGATCGCCTGCAGTCCTTCATGCGATCCAATGTGGTTTATAAATTCACATGCCCTGGATGTCCGGGTCTTACGTTGGATCGACACGGAGGTTACTGCTGGGTTCAGATATTGCAGGCCATTTGGGTTGGGTTTTAGCTTTCGCACTGACCAAAGAATTAAGCAGCCAGAATTTTCTAATATTAGAAATCATGTCGCAGGAGTAAACCGAAGTCCTGAAACAACACTTTTCAATAATTGGTTATGTAAGGGACCCAGATCACTTAACAACTTTAGAATCGTTATATATTAAAAGACTGGTTCCCTCTCTCAATAGTAATACTTCCTCACGAACTTTGTATCTGGCATAGTTGTCGTCTGGCCTTGGACGTCATTGTATGTCATTCCCTCTCTTCTCTCCTGCTTATAGATGGTTGGTGTTTTTGGTAGTCTCTTTTTGTTTTCTGTTTTATGTACTTTTTATACTCTTTTACTTTTTATTGTTTTAACTTGTAAATTTTAATTACCTTTTGAATTCCTTTTTATGTTAATAATGTATTTTATTGTCTTTTACCTTTGACAGACTGATGATGCACTGAGTAGTGCGAAACGTTTCTTTGCTGTTAATAAACATGGCCTTTTTAAACAACATGTGTATCATGGACCCTCCTGAAGTCTATATATCTTGCTGACTGGAATATTATATATATATATATATATATATATATATATATATATATATATATATATATATATATATGCATATATATATATATATATATATATATATATATATATATATATATATATATATATATATTCAGTTTCGGCTTCTGTCGTTGAACCATTATGGGTTCGAACCTAACTTGTATAAAAATAAATCTCCATTCATTTCTTCCCCAATATCAAGGTTTCTAGGTAGTAAGATGTGTTAGCGACTTTAAGTGATTTATTAGAGAAAAGGGAAAATAAGAAAAATGAAAGTCTGTGACCTACCCTAAGACAACCCGTGACACACCACCATTGGGAAGGTAGACCTTAGTACAAGTTGAGAATAAAGCGAATTAAGTTTACTGTATGTTTATTGATTGATAGATGAGGTTGCCTAGCGTCAAAGATACTAGGCGTTATCAGAGAACCTTTGCTCCCTGATGCCATGCGACTTCGACAGCTTCCAAATAATATTGTGTGATATAATTAACCATCATAATTAAAATTATGATCATTAAAAATATTCTTGAAATATACGGCGTTTTGACGAGTACTTATTTGGGTTATATTTTTCATAAAATATCGATAGGAGAAAAATATGCTAATTTGTGAGAACTGCTTACCAGTGATATTTTCCTTACTTGTATTAGACAGAAATGTTATTTTTTGCTTCAAATAAAACTTAACATCTCTTTAATACACGACTAATTGAGTTTTAAATGAATATTGGAGGGATCCTTCAACCATCAGCTTAAGGAGAATCGGATGAGTGAGGTGAGAAAATTCTCCCAGAGTTCCGGAGTCATTGTTAGTCTCTTTGGCAACATGGTGGCGTCACAGAGGCTTTGGGACTCCTCGGAAGGAGTAGTTATTGGTATGGATGCCTTTGGTTACTAAAAATCCTTTAAAGCACTTTTACACATAATGATGTCTCGTCCTTCATTTGTTCCTTTGTCTCTCGTGTCTTCTTGAACGCCGTCCCATCGTCCTCTCTCAGGCCTTCCTCGTCTTCATATCCCTAACTCTTACAGTTCAAATACTGTGGATTTAAGGAATGTTAAATTTTTATGTAAAGCATAAATAACATTTCTTTCTAATACAATTAATGAAAATATCACTGGTAAGCAGTGTCTCATAAATTAGCATAATTTTCTCCTATCGATATTTCATGAAAAATATAACCCAAATAAGTGCTCATGGAAGCGCCATGTTTCTCAAGAATATTTTTAATGATCATAATTTTAATTATGATGGTTAATTATATCACACAATATTATTTAGAAAGCTGTCGAAGTCGCGTGGCATCAGGGGCCATAGGCTCTCTGATGCCGCCTAGTGTCTTTGACGCTAGGCAACCTCATCAATCAGTCAATAAACAGAACGTAAACCTTATTCAAGGGATTCTTACCCTGTAAGGTCTACCCTTCCCAATTTACTTAAAGACTTTCTTGGTCTGCCCACTGCCTCAGCTATGATGTCTTTTGACTCCTGAGAAAGGACTTCAGGCTTTCAAGAGAGTTTTACTCTTTTCGCGATGAAAATCATATGGATTTTTGTTCCAGTTTCTTTTAACAAAGGATTCATCTCTTTTAATGTATTTAGCTATCCAGGAACGTAAAATGATGGATGTGCTAGCACCCCTGTCCTCTCTGAAGTTTCTTTCTACATTTCGTTTTTGTTGTTTCCTCATAAATATATTGTTAGGTATTCATGTTTTATATTTTGTTACTGTTGCCAATATTCCCATTTTTACGTGAAAGAATTTTCTTACGAATTCATTTATACAACTATTATTTTGATTTCGTAATTCTCATTTTCAATAGAGGGGAAGAGCCACTAGTCATTTCATTTTAATATTTTTGTGCAATGTTTCCTTCTTAAGTTTTATTCCTTCTTTGAATACCAATTGTGTGGTCCAATTTTGTTTTTGGACGTTTCACTGATCGCTACTCTCCTGACTACTATTAATCTTACTTTGAAAAACCAAGACAAAGTTCTTTTTTTCATTTTTGAGCTGACGGCTTCCCATCCCTAAAAAACAGATTAGTTCATTTTACATAAATATAAATGTTTTTATCTTTAAACCACTAATTTAAAAAAAAAACCTAAACCGGTCATCTCAAATAAAAAAAAAAGTATCAGTAATTCAAATTGAAAAATAAAATTGTTCAAATAAACTATACTCGGTTTTTTCCATCTGTCCACCCGCCTGTGGTGCTCACGTATGGTAACACTGCGTCCCAGGTTTTAAATAATCAGCTATGTGTAAGTTTTAGGCAAATAAAAGGATATTTGGGTGTACATCTGCAACTGAAAAGTGTTTTAATAATTTACTGTATGCAAATTACACCGTTAATATTCAAAATAGGATATTGTTATTATTGTTGAATGTAAGCTGCCTTTTCAGGGTGGCGAATGGAACGACTCAGTGGCGAGAAAATTGCTTCTCTCGCTATTCACTACGGTAAGATGTCAACTTTACTGGACCACACCTACTCTGCTACTAAGCCACCTGTTACTTCATTACACGTAAGTATATCAGTATATTCTTTCAATTCTTATAAAGTCAATACATTATTGTTGCCGTAGTGAACAGCGAGAGAAACAATTTTCCCCCAACTGCATCTGGCTGTTCCGTTCGCCACCTCGAAAAAGCAGCTTACATTAAACAATAATAACAATATCCTATTGTGAATATTAACGGTGTAATTCGCATACATAAAACTATTAAAACACTTCTCAGTTGCCTAAAATTTACATATAGCGTAACTATTTAAAACCCGGGACGCAGTGTTACCATACACTAGCACCAAATACGGGTGGACAGATGGGAAAAAAAAAAAAAGTATAGACTAACTTAGTCGAAGACTCAAGTTTAATTTTGAAGCAAATTTGCTCTCAGACTTAGTGTCGTGTTCTAGAAAGTGAGGCTTATAAATCTCTCCAGCCACGTCTCTCTTAACAATAGAAAATTAACTACATTTATGAAAAAAACTCACCCGTTCGATGACTAGGATTTAAGCCTGAAAGCATAATGAATTACCAAAATCAATTTCAAGCCTTAAAAAAACAGAAACAACGGAATTTCAAAATAAATAATTGTCATATTCAAAACATAATTTCATTCATTGCGAAGCATAAAACGTGGCTTTAATCTGGGCCATTTATTCTCTTATTAAACCAATATTTCTGATGAAATAGACAGATGAGATTGCCACGCATATTCTTGCTTTCCGTTTGCCTTCTGTCTAAACCCCCTTCCCCTTTTGGATGTATCTTTGCCTTACTATCTTCATTGGGTAAGTGTGTTGTTTTGTATAAATAGTTCAGGGTGATTGGTTTTCATTAATATATGTAGTCCAATGTTCAGGAATAACTTTTGTCTTGATGTTTTTATATTAAATTTAAGTGTTTTTGTGGTGTTTCGTTTTCACAATGATTTAATTTTTGCCCTCTTGATATTATTTGATAGCTAATCCAATGATTGTGGACTTGGCTTGTGGTTGTGAACAATAAGAAAGGAATTTAATTTTTAGTAACAGCAGAAAAGGACAGTTACAATATATATATATATATATATATATATATATATATATATATATATATATATATATATATATATATATATATATATTCAGTTTTGGCTTCTGTCCTTGAACCATTATGTGTTCAAACAAAACTTGTATGAAAATAAATCTTCATTCGTTTCTTCTCTATTAGCAAGGTTTCTAGATAGTAAGATGTGTTACTGGCTTTAAAGGATTTTTCAAGAGAAAAGAGAAAAATAAGAAAAAGAAAGTCTCTGTGACCCACCCTAAGACAACATGTGGCCAACCCACCATTTGGAGGAAGACCTTAGTACAAGTTGAGAAACAGGGAATTAGGTTTAATTTATGTTTATTGATTGATTGATGAGGTTGCCTAGCGTCAAAGACACTAGGTGGCATCAGAGAACCTATGCTCCCTGATGCCACGCGACTTCGACTGCTTTCCAAATGATATTGTGTGATATAATTAACCATCATAATTAAAATTATGATCATTAAAAACATTCTTGAGAAACACGACGCTTCCACGAGTACTTATTAGGATCATATTTTTCATAAAAAATCGTTAGGAGAAAATTATGCTAATTTGTGAGAAACTGCTTACCAGTGATATTTTCATTACTTGTATTAGACAGAAATGTTATTTATGCTTCAAATAAAACTTTACATCCCTTTAATACACGACAAATTGAGTTTTAAATGAATATTGAAGGGATCCTTCAACCCTCAGTCTTAACGAGAATGGGATGAGTGAGGTGAGAAACTTCTCCCAGAGTTCCGGAGTCATTGTAAGTCTCTTTGGCAACATGGTGACATCACAGAGGCTTTGGGACTCCTCGAAAGGATGTGGTTATCGGTATGGATATCTTTGGTTCTTAAAAATCCTTTAAAACACTTTTACACTTATAATAATGTCTGGCCCTATATTTGTTCCTTTGTCTCTCGTGTCTTCTTGAACGCCGTCCCATTTTCCTTGTCTTCGTATCTCTAACTCTTACAGTTCAGTTAGTAATGTTTTTAAGGAATGTTAAATTTTATTTAAAGCATAAATAATATTTCTTTATAATGCAATTAATGAAAATATCACTGGTAAGCAGTGTCTCATAAATTAGCATAATTTTCTCCTATCGATATTTAATGAAAAATATAACCCAAATAAGTACTCGTGAAAGCACCGTGTTTCTCAAGATTATTTTTAATTATCATAATTTTAATTATGATGGTTAATTATATCACACAATATTATTTGGAAAGCTGTCGAATTCGCATGGCATCAGGGAGCAAAGGCTCTCTGATGCCGCCTAGTGTCTTTGACGCTAGGCAACCTCATCAATCAGTCAATAAACAGAACGTAAACCTTATTCAAGGGATTCTTACCCTGTAAGTTCTACCCTTCACAATTTACTTTAAGACATTCTTGGTCTACCCACTGCCTCAGCTATGATGTCTTTTGACTCCTGAGAAAGGACTTCAGGCCTTCCAAGATTCTCACTCTTTTCGCGATGAAAATCATATGGATTTTTGTTCCAGTTTCTTTTAACAAAGGATTCATCTCTTTTAAGGTATTTAGCCATCCAGGATGTGCCAGCATCCCTATCCCCTCTGAAGGTTATAGCCCAGATTTGGTCAATCCATCTTATATCCTCCGAGTCGTTAGCCATGGTTGTATATCTAACTCCGTCACTCAGTCTAAGAAATGAAAAATAGCTTAATATATATATATATATATATATATATATATATATATATATATATATATATATATGTATATATATATATATATATATATATATAGTATATATTATATATATATATATTATCACATCACCATGATTCATATATATGCATTAAGCTACAAATGTCCTTCAGTGTCTAATTCGCTCTTCCTCAGAATTAATTGATTTTCATATATATTGATAAGAAATTCGATTGTGTATTTGGTTTTTTCTACACTGGAATCAATGAGATCGTGGGATTCAGGTTTTCCCATTAGAGTTGACTCTTGCTTGTAATAATTAATAGTAATAATCAGGGACTGCCTTCCAACATGATTCCATCTGATAATACGAAGCCCAAAAAAGTTCCAGTAATTAAAATTAACTTCCAGATACCCAAAACAGACCCCAAGTAGAACACTTAACATGCTCTGGAATCAGAGAAAATTCATTAGAGGGAAGAAACAGAGCAATTCCTATAAGATATCAACGAAAATTGTCTTAGTTATGTCCTCGTTAATGCCAACATCCCAACCATAACAGCAGTCATTATCTCCACCTATTTTTCCCTCAGGTTGGCTTCCATGACAAGGGAATTACAGTTATCTTGTAGGACTCTCCTTGGCCCTTTGTTGATATTGAACTCTGCATTAACGGTTAACGGACGTTACTGCTTTGACATTAGTCTCCAGTGCTAAAGTAATTGCCTTTAATTTTCCAGGGACATTTACCAAGTTGTGTTGCACACGAACATTTATTTCCTCTTCAAATGTCCTTCACCATTAAGTCTACAACCTCTTACCCTTCGCATGTTAAATAGAGAGAGAGAGAGAGAGAGAGAGAGAGAGAGAGAGAGAGAGAGAGAGAGTTTTCTCTATAGTATTGGTTATGAAACTATAAATACTTAAGGGAATTAGAATCCCACCTTCCCTCATTTTAAATGTCAAGGAAAATTGGAAGAAAAAGATAGATAAATGTACAAGTAAATAGATAGTGAGGTCGATAGATATATAGGTATTCCTAATAACGTATATCGTGATATACCATATAGCTCGATAAGAATTTGTGTGTGTCGGGGAGAGAGAGAGAGAGAGAGAAACAGAGAGAGAGACAGAGAGAGAGAGAGAGAGTGCACTCCTGTGTCCCAATCCTCTTCAGGTGGGAAGGAATTTGTGGGACAGAGGAACTGGGAATTTCGGACTGCCGGACTGTAGGTAGGAACTGCAGCCGAAGGTCGCGGAATTAAAGATGGTCAACTTTCATTGTCGTCTCCACTGGAATTTGTTTCTGCTTCTGCTTCTGCGGGGAAGCAATTCCTTATTTATTCTCAATGTTTTTCGTCTCTTGTTTCGTTGAATTCGTTAAGTTTCTCTCTAAATTTCGTTTTTGTTGTTTCCTCATAAATATATTGTTAGGTATTCATGCTTTATATTTTATTACTGTTGCCAATATTCCTATTTTTGCGTGAAAGAATTTTCTTACGAATTAATTTATACAACTATTATTTTTATTTTGTTATTCTCATTTCCTGTAGAGGGAAGAGCCACCAGTCATTTCATTTTATTATTTCTGTGCAATGTTTCTTCTTAAGTTTTATTCCTTCTTTGAATATCAGTTGTGTAGTTCAAATTTGTTGTTGTAATATTTCATTCAACCTTTGGACGTTTCACTGATCGCTACTCTCCTGACTAATATTAATCTTACATTGAAAAACCAAGAAAAACTTCCTTTTTTTCATTTTTGAACTGACGGCTTCCCATCCCTAAAAAACAGACTAGTTTATTTTATATGGAGTAAATATAAATGTTTATATCTTTAAACCAATAATTTAAAAAAAGTAAAAACGTAAACCGGTGATCTCAAACTAAAAAAAAACTTATCAGTAATTAAAAGTAAAAAATAAAATTATCAAAATAAACTAGACTAACCTAGTCGAAATCTTTGCTTTAATTTTGAAGGAAAATTGCTCTCAGAATTTGTGTCGTGTCCTAGAAAGTGAGGCTTAAAAATATCTCCAGCCACGTTTCTATTAACAATAAAAAATAAACTACATTTATAAAAAAAAAATTCACCCGGTCGTTGTCTAGGATTTAAGCCTGAAAGCATAATGAATTACCAAAATCTATTTCAAGCCTTACAACAAAACTGAATTTCAAAATAATTAACTATTTTACTTCAAAACATAATATCATTCTTCGCGAATCATAAAACGTGGTTTAAAATCTGGGCCGTTACTCTCTTAGTAAACCAATATTTCTTTATTGTGTCCTTGAGAATATCTTTCTATAATAACATTTTGCATATGGTTCATTTGTGGATGAGACCTTATGCAGTTATACATAAGAGGTCTTCTGTATAACTGCAAAAAGGATGAGATCTTACGTTGCCATTGTTCATCAGCGCGAAAAAGGAACTAGACTACATTAAAAATGAAAGAGATAATTTTATTTTTTCTGTTAGATGATGTTTTTCCACTAAACATAAGATCACGTCCATTTCATTATAGAATGACCATATCTTCAGATGAGCGAAAATATATTTTTTATTTCATAAGTAATATTTTTCAATTTTTATTTCAACAGAGAACTTTCAATATATCAAGCATTATTTCTTGATAGTAAAAGAAAGTCGTCTATTCTATAAAAACAGATGATTTATTTCCAAGTCTGACTCCTTTATTTATTAAAAGTTAAACGACATAAGTTATGGTAGCTCGTGGTCAATCTATTTGTTTTATAAAGCAATAGTGCTTTACAAAAGCAACATTTTATAAAGTAAGGTTATGTTATATAGCATAACCTACAAGAAAATATATTCAAAATGTCAAACTTTCTTGGTCTACCCACTGCCTCAACTATGATGTCTTTTGACTCCTGAGAAAGGACTTCGGGCCTTCCAAGATTCTCGCTCGTTTTGCGATGACAATCTTATGGATTTTGTTCCAGTTTCTTTTAACAAAAGATTCATCTCTTTTAATGTATTTAGCTATCCAGGAACGTAAAATAAAGGATGCACCAGCACCCCTGTCCTCTCTGAAGGTTATAGCCCAGATGGTTGTATCCAACTCCGTCACTCAGGTCTAAGAAATGTAATATGAAAAATAGCCTAATATATATATATATATATATATATATATATATATATATATATATATATATATATATATATATATATATATATATATATATATATATATATATATATGAGTCTTATCATATCACCGTGATTCATATATATGCATTAAGCTACAAATGTCCTTCAGTGTCTAATTCGCTCTTCCTCAGAATGAATTCATTTTAATATATGTTGAAAAGAAATTCGATTGCGTATTTGGTTTTTTCTACACTGGAACCACTGAGATCGTGGGGTTCGGGTTTTCCCATTAGAGTTGACTCTTGCTTGTAATAATTAATAATAATAATCAGGGACTGCCTTCCAACATGATTCCATCTGATAATACGAAGCCCAAAAAAGGGCCAGTAATTAAAATGAACTTCCAGATACCCAAAACAGAATCCACGTAGAACACTTAACATGCTCTGGAATCAGAGAAAATTCCTTAGAGGGAAGAAACAGTGAAATTCCTATAAGATATCAACGAAAATTGTCTTAGTTATGTCCTCGTTAATGCCAACATCCAAACCATAACAGTAGTCATTATCTCCACCTATTTTACCCTCAGGTTAGCTTCCATGACTAGGGAATTACAGTTATCTTGTAGGACTCTCCTTGGCCCTTTGTTGATATTGAACTCTGTATCAACGGTTAACGGACGTTACTGCTTTGACATTAGTCTCCAGTGCTACAGTAATTACCTTTGATTTTCCAGGGACCTTTACCAAGAAGTTATGTTGGCCCTGAACATTTATTGCCTCTTCAGATATCCGTCACCATTAAATCTACAACCTCTTACCCCTCGCATGTTAAATAGAGAGAGAGAGAGAGAGAGAGAGAGAGAGAGAGAGAGTTTTCTCTATAGTATTGGTTATGAAACTATAAATAATTAAGGGAAATGGACTGTAAAGGTTTGCGATTTTACTGTCATTCCCAGTTGCAAGACATAACAGAAATTCGTAATCTGTTATCTGCAGTAATAACAGTAGTACCAGTAAGTATCTGAGTGCTTCAAGCAGTGGAATCTTCATAAAAAATAGACAGTATTCCGTAAAAGCTTCACATATAACTGGGTTAGGTATTTTCCATTACTTTTTGCTGCCTTTCAGAGATATTAATCTCGTAAAGCTTTGTAGCTATTTTCAAGAATAATCATTTCTACCATAGAATCGGGCAAATAGGTCTAACAAATCTTTACGACCATGATATGACGATTCGAGGGAGCTGGAAGCTTTAAAGTTTGAATCGAATGTTTGGAATATATCCACAACTTGGGTTTTTTTCTAGATTGCTAACACTTTCGCATCTTTGGAAGCTATTTAGGAATATTTCCATTCTTTTTAAAACTCCAGAGAAACTACTTTGTTTTCTAGAACGCTGGGGTAATCGATGTTTCGTCAGAAGTTTGGCTCTTACCGATATTGATAAAAATCTTTAAATGGGCTTCAAAATACTCTCGTTTCTAAAGTTTATTATTTACTTTTGAAATTATAAAGAATCTTAGGTATTATGACACTTTTAAGGTTTTCACTTCCGAGATAAAACGTGACGTGATATAAAGTGCTTACTAACACATTCAGATATTTGAAGACCTAAAAATACCTTTTTATGAGTTTATAAAAAAATTGTTCCTATAATCATAACGTGTTTTCGCCGTAGGGGGTTAGTGCCGTTAGTTCACCTCTCGCGATGCACTGTAGGCATTACTACACGTTCTTTATGTCATAGTGCAACTGCTTTTTGAGATTTTCCTCCTGTTACACTTATAGACCTACCTACTCACTATTTCCTTTCCAGCGCTGAATGACCTCATAGGTCCCAGTGCTAGACCTTTGGCCTACGTTATGAATTCAGTTCGTAACAGTTGATAGCATGAGTTTTTTTTTTTTTTAATCATTCAAGTATATATAATTCTTGGTCCTTTAAGTCTAAAAAATTTGGAGCTATAAGTGCATAAATCGAATATTAGGCTAAATTTATCATCCTAGATGTTTCGATAGATGAGTATTCATAATGTCTATATCTGCGTCTGTCAAAAAAAAAAAAAAAAAAAAAAAAAAAAAAAAAAAAAAAAAAAATAAAAAAAAAAAAAAAAAAAAAAAAAAAAAACACCCTGATATGAAAGTGGGTCCGTTGGGAATGACACTTCCTCTTTAGACGCAGTGACCCCCATATTTGCCTGTCTTCTGCTGACGGAGTAGTTTTTTCTTTCTTTTTTTCGGTATAATCTCCGGCACTGGCGTCTCCTAATGGCAGTTTGTCTCCCCAGCCATTAATTAAAAGTGAAATACGCATTATCTTGCGTGGAAGGAGTACATAAAATGTGTCTTTGGACCGCCTCCCTGCACCAGCCTCCAACGTCTCTCTCTCTCTCTTTCTCTTTCTACGCTATCAATCTCTCCTTGTCGTCTTCAGCTGAAGGCTATAAGAATGCGACTTTGTAGTCTGTGTAACTCCTTTATGATAAAAAATCTTACGTATAAATAAGTATACACGCGTATGAATAAAACGTTGCGTCTAGAATCATCCATAGTGTATCCTCGTGGCAAAACTGTGCAGTGTACCACCTGACAATCAGTACGCTGATCTATCTTCATTCATATGTCATTATCTGATTGAAAAAAAAATGGATAGTATAGAAAGCGTTAGACGAGAGCTGTCCAGTGTCGACTTCCATTTGTCGTTGGTGATGGGCGTGCCGTTATTCGTAATGGATAGATATGCGAGGATTGTCTGGGAGGCAGCATGCCAATTTCAGTGACGGCTTACTGTAAATGGAGCAGTTTCTTTGTGTGTGTGTAATATATATATATATATATATATATATATATATATATATATATATATATATATATATATATATATATATATATATATATATATATATATTCACAAGTTAGTCTAGTGGTCAGGAACCTCGTCTCATCATTGCTAAGAGTGTATTTCTTATTAGTAAAACGGACGCTTGTTATGATAGTGATTAACCTGGTTATATGCCAACACAAACTCCTGCTCCTTGATCAGTTCGTAACTGCCCAGCGGCATTATCCATCCGCAAAGTGTGTAAAAATTAAATTACTAAGTTTCTCGAGGTACTTATGGACCAACAACACCAGCAACCTTGACGTGAGCGGATGCGTTTAGGAGCTATTTAGCTCACAGCAGTAACTGTAGTGTTAGTACGCGAACAACCATTATAATAATGATATACTATAATTGTATGTTGAAATCTTCTTTCATGGAGATATGTATTATTATATTACATATACAGTATTGTTGCTCAAGTATTTTATGTGCTTTAATCAGGGGTAAAACCTAATTCTATCTGACGTGACGTTGCAAGTTGTGGGGCGGCTCGTATGTTATTTTCAGTGGATTTGAAGACAAATCTCTCTCAACATCGTGCACTGAATACTAGTACTAGTACAGAAAATAATTCGAATTGGACGAATAATGCTGACATTTCAAGCATTGGGAGATCATACCATATTCCTTCTACTATTAAAAACAACTTAGGCCTAAGTGCAAAAACCAGAGCTCACACTGGCGCTCCCAGAACTCCGTGCTATAGT
>NC_087204.1:17655080-17683510 GCF_015104395.2 Macrobrachium nipponense | reverse complement strand
ATATAAAATTTTTCATATTCTAACTATTTGATATGCAAAATTGTTCATGTTTTAAAATTAGTTTTATATACAAAATTGTTCATGTTTTAACTTAATACACAAAGTGTTTCATGTTTTTAACTTAATAAACAAATGTTCATGTTTTAACCTATTTAATATACAAAACTGTTCATGTTTTAACATATTTAATATACAAAATTTGTTCATTTTGTACTAAATATATAAAAATTTTTTCACGTTTTAACTTATTTGATACACAAGTTTATTCGTGTTTTAACTTGATATGCATATTGTCCATGTTTTAACTTATTTGATATACAAAAATTATTCATATTAACTGAATATGCAAATTGTTCATGTTTTAACTTAATATTGTTCGTGTTTTTAAACTTATTTATATACAAACTGTTCATGTTTTAACTTGATATACATTTTCTGAATCCACATTTCTGAAAGAGTAAAGATCTATGTATTTGTGCCGCAGGAATATCAAACTAGACTTTTTTTCGCTGGGTGCTTTGGCTTGACCGATGGCATTTTTTTAGCTTTTGTTTAACAGGTTCCTGTCTTTACCGAACAGCATTTGACTATTTAATTCTATTTGATTTAAATTATGTGCGATGATAAGATTATGACTATTTGATTTTATTTAAGGTTAATGTTATGTACGATGATAGCTATGTGTTACCAGACACAGTAACAACAAAAAATTTCATAAGCAATACATGGACCGCACCGTAATTCACCAATGACTGCTCAAAGACACATTAGGCCAGACACAGGCAATTAACGCAAAGCATCTTTGGCAAAATTATTAAAGAAATTCATGAAAACAAAATGACACACTAAGAAGATATTGAATATTTGAAAATTTAGGACTTTGTGCCTCAGAGCCGTTCCCTCTCTCTCTCTCTTCTGAGCGTGGCCAAGGATTTCTAGGTGAGAGGCACCGCATTAACTTATACCTCTCATGATAAGCCTCGTGGTTAAAGCGCGTCACTGTAAGTCCTGATTTCTCGATTCTGTGGGTTCGAGCCCACGCGCTGAGGTGAAAATTTCTTCGTCGACTAAAAAACTTCCCTTAGGTTAACATATAAGAAAAATATATTATTCCGGGGTTACAGCGAATTACATATCATGGACATTTGTAGCTTAATGCTTGTATATTGAATCACGGTGATGTGATGATATTATATACATATATATATATATATATATATATATATATATATATATATATGGGGTATATATATATATATATATATATGTATATATATATATATATATAATAATATATATATATACATATATACATATATATATATAATATATATATATATATATATATATATATATATATATATATATATATACAGATATCCATTTGCAGCAATATGCACACAGTAATAATGGCCTCTCACGGATAAACACAAGATTGACTTAAGCGGTACCTCCCCTTCCCCTTTCCTCTTTTCGTGTGAATAATTCAAATCCCCTTCTCGAGGACGTCGGTGCATTCAGCGAGAATTATCCCATCGCTAAAATCTCAAGAATAAATCTCAGAATGATTTAAGAAAAAAATGGATATTGACGAGAGGCTATGGAGGAGACCGGGTGTTCAAAATGTGTGTTCTGGTTTAAGCAGTCAAATTTATGAACGCTTCTCTGATGCAGATGTTTATAGTACCAGCAGTAATGACCATAATAGTCTCTTTGCATTCAATACGGCATATAATTAAAAGAGAGGATGTATAAAGTTTTAGCAATCAGTTAGCATTAGAACATCCGGACATTAATTAAATTAAGGATATAAATAATTCCTTGTTAGCAATCTGCTAGAATTAGAACATAACGGGTTATAATTAAAAGTAAGGATATAATCAAGTGCTCGGCATTTCTTGCTACTGATTATTTTTAAAGTAAATAAATAAATATTTTTTTATCTTCATTATTTTACACGTGGAATTTCCCCTACTTTCCAATCTCCATCTGCATTATGAAGAGATTCCTCCACGGACACAGACATAATGACTCTATTACAGGGGTCCAAATTGGCTTAATTTATCATCGAACGAGACATTTAATGACTGATTGCGCATGCGTACTCCTACATGAGGTCATTACCATACCGCGAGCACCGTAGTGGCTACAGAACTTGAAATGAAAAAAGTATTTTATAACGTACTGAAATCTCTTTTTAATATACATATTCAGTAATGATAATCTCGTGATTCTATAAAGTCCTTCTATCAAGGTTTATAACAAGGAATTACGCTAAAACAGCGAGCGACTGATGTACGATAATCTGAAAAGCATAATCCAACTGGCAGATGATGAATCTCTGGAAATAACAAAAGCCTGGATTTTATTGCCAAAGCAACAAAGAAAACGCCTGAAGTTCGTATATTCTATAAAATACGTGAGTGATGAAAAACTAAATAAAAATGTTTAAAATCCTGCCTGAACTAAAACTCGTGGAATGAAATCCATTTCTAATACAAACGGCTTGTTCCAATTTGGCAGATATATGCATATAACCATTCAATGGAAGCAAAAAATGTGTGTGTATATATATATATATATATATATATATATATATATATATATATATATATATATATATATGTATATGTATATGTATATGTATATATATATATATATATATATATATATATATATATATATATATATATATATATATATATATATATATATATATAAGAGAGAGAGAGAGGTAGCAAGCACACACCTGAATTTGAACGAAATATAAGATATATATAGCAAAAATTTATGTTCATTAACATATTGGTGAATGTTCTGTATACGTCCTAAGCGAATGGTATTTGTATTAGAAGTTTGAAATGAATTGGGCGCGTCCGCTGTCAACGGTCCATTGGTAAAAGAGGATATTTCACTTCAACCTTTTCAGATAACAACAAAAAAAAAAAAAAAAAAAAAATCTCACAATATTCCACTGAATGCACTCGCTAAAAAAAATGTTTTTCGAGTTGTACCTTGTGTAGATTTCATTGTTAAAACCCAGAATTCTTGGGTGAGGAAGGGCGTTGATTTTAGTACGTTTGCGTTGAATGATATGAAATCCACTAAATATAAAATTAACTTTGTGGAAAAATGAAATTAAAATTAGATATATCAATAGCAAATTCTGAATCTGTGCTACTGGATTGTCGTTGGTACATTCAGTCATACGTTGTTACTAGATTGGACAGAAACTGCCAATTTAGTCAGCCAAACTGAGATTTGGACAGATGAGATGAATGACAAGATATATATATATATATATATATATATATATATATATATATATATATATATATATATATATATCTTGTCATTCATCCCATCTATCCAAAACTCAGCCTGGCTGACAAAATTGGCAGTTCTGTCAATCTAGTAACCACGTATGACTGAATGTACCAACACGACAATCCAGTAGCACAGATTCAGGATTGCTATTAATATATCTAATTTTAATTTAATTTCCACGACGTTAATTGATGTTTAGCGGATTTCATACTTTGTCAACGCAAACGTGCCGAAATCCACAGACGCACACCCCAGACCCAAGAATTATGGTTTTAGCTCGAAATTCTTCTATCAAGGCACAACTCGAAAAAACTTTTTTTAGCGAGTGCATTCAGTGGATATTGTGAGTTTTTTTTTTCTGAAAAGGTTGAAGTGAAATATCCTATTTTACCAATAGACCGTTAACAGATCGTGGACAGCGGACGCGCCCAGTTCATTTTCATTTCAAACCTCTAATACAAAATATGAGTTTGGCACTGATAACAAGTTACCATTGGCTTAGGTTGTATACAGAACATCACCAATATGTTAATGAACATTTATATTTACTACATATATCTCAGATTTTGTTCAAATGCCGGTGCGTACTTTCTCTCTCTCTCTCTCTCTCTCTCTCTCTCTCTCTCTCTCTCTCTCTCTCTCTCTCTCAAGTAAAACACATCTCACTTCTTTATTCTTTTCATCATTCTCTCTCTTCTCGTCAGCAATAACACTATCAGGCCTATAATGAATACAATGACAAGAATAATTCCCTTTTATTTGCTTTCAAATTAGGAGTATAATGAGACTGCTCATTAATAAAATTTTCTTGCTGAGAAGGATATAGACTTCAAAGTTCTGAAGGGCGACTTTTTACACGAATTATTGCAGTTACTGAGAAAAACCCAATTAAATTATTCTGAGAACGAAGCTCAATTTAATGCACTGACTGCATATGAAGTATTGACCGAGCTTGTAAACTTGCAAAAAAAAAAAAAAAAAAAAAAAAAAAACATATACAAAAAACAAAAAAAAAGTAGTATTTTGTGAATGTATGTGAGTTCGGGCTTAAAACCGTTAATACTGCTCTCTCTCTCTCTCTCTCTCTCTCTCTGCTCTCTCTCTCTCTCTCTATCCTATAGTATTTCTATAAAAAATCTACCTATAGTAATTGTATAAAGAAAATCTACAATTATTACTGTCCTATAATAATTCTATAACAAGTCTACAACCACTTTCCTATCCTATTATAATTCTATGAAAGAGAGAGAGAGAGAGAGATAACTGGAATTTGGTAACCAGAGAGTCGAGGGACAATGAACGCTTTGGTAATGTCGACGAAACCGGACGGTAGAATAACGGTTGCAGTGTCACGTTGACTAGACCGAACCACACGCCAAAGAGGCCGTTGCAACCTTGATCGTCAGTGGAGCTGGGCAACTTTATGTAAGATAACATCTAAACACACAAACAAACATAAAATTAAACAAACAAAAAAATTGTAGAAATGCTACTGAATTCTCAAGGTGCCTAGACCTAACCCCCAAAGCAGGCAATGCTATTGTAGCTCTGCACATCAAAGAAATCTCATGAATTAACCTGCTCATACCTGGTATCTTATTAATTAACGAATTAGACGCGAAGGTATAAGAACAAATGCATGAGTTATTACCAAATATTCCACTTATACCAGGGACTATAGCACGGAGTTCTGAGCGCCAGTGAGGTCTGGTTTTTTGCACTTAGGCCTAAGTTGTTTTTAATAGTAGAAGGAGTATGGTGCGATCTCCCAATGCTTGAAATGTCAGCATTATTCATCCAATTCGAATTATTTTCTGTACTAGTACTAGTATTCAGTGCACGATGTTGAGAGAGATTTGTCTTCAAATCCACTGAAAATAACATACGAGCCGCCACCACAACTTGCAACGTCACGTCAGATAGAATTAGGTTTTACCCCTGATTAAAGCACATAAAATACTTGAGCAACAATACTGTATATGTAATATAAAATACATATCTCCATGAAAGAAGATTTCAACATACAATTATAGTATATCATTATTATAATGATTGTTCGCGTACTAACACTACAGTTACTGCTGTGAGCTAAATAGCTCCTAAACGCATCCGCTCACGTCAAGGTTGCTGGTGTTGTTGGTCTATAAGTACCTCGAGAAACTTAGTAATTTAATTTTTACACACTTGCAGGATAATGCCGCTGGGCAGTTACGAACTGATCAAGGAGCAGGAGTTTGTGTTGGCATATAACCAGGTTAATCACTATCATAACAAGCGTCCGTTTTACTAATAAGAAACACACTCTTAGCAATGATGAGACGAGCTTCCTGACCACTAGACTAACTTGTGAATATATATATTAATATATATATATATATATATATATATATATATATAATATATATATATATATATATATATATATATATATATATATTACACACACACAAAGAAACTGCTCCATTTACAGTAAGCCCGTCACTGAAATGGGCACGCTGCCTCCCAGACAATCCTCGCATGATCTATCCATTACGAATAACGGCACGCCCATCACCAACGACAAATGGAAGTCGACACTGGACAGCTCTCGTCTAACGCTTTCTATACTATCCATTTTTTTTCAATCAGATAATGACATATGAATGAAGATAGATCAGCGTACTGATTGTCAGGTGGTACACTGCACAGTTTTTGCCACGAGGATACACTATGGATGATTCTAGACGCAACGTTTTATTCATACGCGTGTATACTTATTTATACGTAAGATTTTTTATCATAAAGGAGTTACACAGACTACTAAGTCGCATTCCTATAGACTTCAGCTGAAGACGACAAGGAGAGATTGATAGCGTAGAAAGAGAAAGAGAGAGAGAGAGACGTTGGAGGCTGGTGCAGGGAGGCGGTCCAAAGACACATTTTATGTACTCCTACCACGCAAGATAATGCGTATTTCACTTTTAATTAATGGCTGGGGAGACCGAAACCTGCCATTAGGAGACGTCAGTGCCGGAGATTATACCGAAAAAAAGAAAGAAAAAAAACTACTCCGTCAGCAAGAAGACAGGCAAATATGGAGGTCACTGCGTCTAAAGAGGAAGTGTTTTTTTTTTTTTTTTTTTTTTTCGACAGACGCGGATATCGACATTATGAATACTCATCTATCGAGACATCTAGGATGATAAATTTAGCCTAATAATCGATTTATACACTTATAGCTCTACATTTTTTAGACTTAAAGGACCAAGAATTAAATAATTTATACTTGAATGATTTAGAAAAAAAAACAAAAAAAAAAAAAAAACTGTCACGCTATCAACTGTTACGAACTGAATTCATAACGTAGGCCAAAGGTCTAGCACTGGGACCTATGAGGTCATTCAGCGCTGGAAAGGAAATAGTGAGTAGGTAGGTCCTTATAAGTGTAAACCGGAGGAAAATCTCAAAAAGCAGTTGCACTATGACATAAAGAACGTGAACTAACGGCACTAACCCCCTACGGCGAAAACACGTTATGATTATAGGAAAAATTTTTTTATAGACTCATAAAAAGGTATTTTTAGGTCTTCAAATATCTGAATGTGTTAGTAAGCACTTTATATCACGTCACGTTTTATCTCGGAAGTGAAAACCTTAAAAGTCTCATAATACCCAAGATTCTTTATAATTTCAAAAGTAAATGATAAACTTTAGAAACGAAAGTATTTTGAAGCCCATTTGAAGATTTTTATCATATCGGTAAGAGCCAAACTTCTGACGAAACATCGATTATCCCAGCGTTCTAGAAAAACAAAGTAGTTTCTTTGGAGTTTTAAAAAGAATGGAAATATTCTGTAAATAGCTTCCAAAGATGCGAGAGTGCTAGCAATCTAGAAAAAAGCCCAAGTTTTGGATATATTCCAAACATTCGATTCAAACTTTAAAGCTTCCAGCTCCCTCGAATCGTCATATCATGGTCGTAAAGATTTGTTACACCTATTTGCCCGATTCTATGGTAGAAATGATTATTTTTGAAAATCGCTACAAAGCTTTGCGAGATTAATATCTCTGAAAGGCAGCAAAAAGTAATGGAAAATACCTAACCCAGTTATATGAAGCTTTTACGGAATACTGTCTACTTTTTATGAAGATTCAACTGCTGGAAGCACTCAGATACTTACTGGTACTACTGTTATTACTGCAGATAACAGATTACGAATTTCTGTTATGTCTCGCAACTGTGAATGACAGTAAAATCGCAAACCTTTACAGTCCATTTCCCTTAAGTATTTATAGTTTCATAACCAATACTATAGAGAAAACTCTCTCTCTCTCTCTCTCTCTCTCTCTCTCTCTATTTAACATGCGAGGGGGTAAGAGGTTGTAGAGTGAAATGGTGACGGATATCTGGAGAGGCAATAAATGTTCAGGGCCAACACAACTTCTTGGTAAAGGTCCCTGGAAAATCAAAAGTAATTACTTTAGCACTGGAGACTAATGTCAAAGCAGTAACGTCCGTTAACCGTTGATGCAGAGTTCAATATCAACAATGGGCCAAGGAGAAGTCCTACAAGATAACTGTAATTCCCTAGTCATGGAAGCTAACCTAAGGTATAGGTGGAGATAATGACTGCTGTTATGGTTGAGATGTTGGCATTAACGAGGACATAACTAAGACAATTTCGTTTGATATCTTATAGGAATTGTTCTGTTTCTTCCCTCTAATGAATTTTCTCTGATTCCAGAGCATGTTAAGTGTTCTACGTGGATTCTGTTTTGGGTATCTGGAAGTTCATTTTAATTACTGGCCCTTTTTTGGGCTTCGTATTATCAGATGGAATCATGTTGGAAGGCAGTCCCTGATTATTTTTATTAATTATTACAAGCAAGAGTCAACTCTAATGGAAAAACCGTAACTCCACGATCTCATTGGTTCCAGTGTAGAAAAAACCAAATACGCAATCGAATTTCTTTTCAACATACATGAAAATGAATTCATTGTGAAGAAGAGCGAATTAGACAATGAAGGACATTTGTAGCTTAATGCATATATATGAATCACGGTGATGTGATAAGACTCATATATATATATATATATATATATATATATATATATATATATATATATATATATATATATATATATATATTAGGCTATTTTTCATATTACATTTCTTAGACTGAGTGACGGAGTTAGGGCCCCCATTCACGCTCAGTTGCAGCCTCCAGGTGAGAAACGTTGTGGGCGTGGTTTAACTGTATCGTTGCGTGTATGGCGGGATTTTATTCCTAAGGTTTGAACTCACCGGAAAGCTCGAGACCTGTTCGAGCAGGCCTGAATGTATGTGAGATGTCTTCGACGCGGCCTGCACTCCCGGCCGGGCAGTGTTCCCAAATCTAGCATAATTTTATGCTTCTAGCATAATTTTGCCTCAAACTAAGTGTCTAGCATCTTTTCTAGCATAATTTATTTTTCTAGCATCTTTTCTAGCATAATTTATTTCTAGCATAATTCTAGCATAATTTATTTCTAGGCATCTTTTTCTAAGCAATAATTTATTTTCTAGCATAATTCTAGCTTAATTCTGCAGTGTTTAGCACATTCTAGCATAATCCTCTTGACAAGCTCATATTTCATAATTTCCCAACTTTCAGCTTAATCAGAATATGAAAAAAATATTCAAATGCATTCATTCAATAAATGCAGGCTATTGAGTATCCTAATTGAGACTCAGTGATACATTTCCTTCTGAAATTTGTTCTGTCCTTGAATCTGAGGAACTTGTATGTGGGAGTAATATCAATATGTCTCTAGGAAATATCACTGCCAAGATTCCTAACTTTGTCAGTGAGGAAGATGAACAAAAATTAGAAGATGAATGACGATTACTCTGCTAAGTGATGATGCACAAAATTTTCTCTCGCAGAATGCTGCCATTTGGTCTAAAATATGTCAGACAGGCAAATACCCACTAGCATCCAAACTTGCTAAAAGCACTGTTAACCATTCCTGAATCCTGTGTCAAATGCCGACGTGAGAGAATATTTTCAATGGTAAACTTAAAAATGACATAAAAAAGAAACAGGCTGCAAAACAGCACCCTGGTCAATGAGAGAGTAAGTGGGGAGGGAGAAAATAAAGAAAAACTGAGTGTTAAATTTGAACCATCAAATGAGATGCTTAAAGCAGTGGGTACAAAGAATATATATCCCCAGTGGCAGATTCAGTAAGTGTGGGCATAAGAGATATCTAATTTAATTTTGTTTTGAGAAACATTTCAGTCCTTCCAAAAAAGAACAGTAATTTTATTTCAATTTTGAGAAATGATGAACCTGAATTTAAGGAGAATTATATTTTTTTAATTATTATTTTTAGGAATGTTTGTGTAACATTGTTTTACTCTACTATATATATTTTTTATTATTATTTTGAGGAATGATTATGTAACATTGTTTTACTCTACTATATATCTGGCATAATTCTAGCATAAACTCAATGATAAATCTAGCATCCTTTTGGTCTATTTAGCATAATTTCACAACAAATCTAGCATATTTTCTTTCTGAAGATTTGGGAACACTAGCCTGCAGGCTTATCCTTAGTTTATGGTTAAAAGTCGCAGTAGAAGAACCCATTTAGTAGGCGACCACTATGTCAGACATCTGGGTGGATAAAAGATTTTGGAACGAATTCATTGATGTATACAAGCAACATCCATATATATGGAATATTAAGAGTAAAGACTATTCAAACAGGAATATGAAAAATGAAGGTATGAGACATTGGTGAAGAAACTTCGAGAGAAGGATGGGAGTCGACCCGTGACACGGTAACCAAGAAAGATAAAACAACATGCGCAGTTCCGTTCAGGAAAGAAATGAAAAAGGTTGAAAATTCAAAGAAGTCTGGGGCAGCTACAGATGAGGTCTATCGTCCAAGTCTGTGGTACTACGACCAGCTTTTATTCCTTCGTGACCAAGAAACACCAAGAACATCATCATCAAATATTGAAGAGGTATGTAAACACCTTTAAATATCATATTAAAACATTTCACGCTCTAGAAGCATTTTTGCAGCCTTTTCTTGGAATCCTCAAACTGTTTTATAGAGCTCTAGAAGAATAAAAAAAAAACTTAAAAGTGTAAAGACTTGCGCAATTTTCCCTTCGTCATCCATATACACTTCCTAATCTGTATAAAATAGTCCAATAATAACCTGAAAAATGAATTGTGCCACCTGAGCGTGAAAGGAATAATACTCAGTAAAGGAATAATACTCAGTAAATATAGGTAATAATTCATTATACTGAATATAAATGCACACCTTTATTTCATAATTGCCTGTAATACATATAAATGTATTTTCCTACATAACCCTTACACGTTCCAATGGTACAAAAAATCTCCTACTGTTGGGATATAGATTGACATAAGCAGTAATAAACAGTAAGTGATAAGAGTTGACCACGTATGTGTATATTTAACCTGCACAATGACTGCCATGAGAACCATGCTGTGAAATCCTTAGTAATTGTAAAAGAAAGATCCTGAATTAGGGGGAGGAACAATTGCTAAATGTTTCCCGTCTACAGCGCCCAGGCAATTAGGGAACTGCCACATTTCTTCGAAGTCTTGACCAATCTGGCACCATTCCTCCTTCGAATGTTGGAACTGTGGAGATAAATGCATAATAATATTTATTGATACTGCTTTATTCAATAATACTAATCCCAATTTAAGGATGTGATCGAGATGGACTTGCCATGTGCCCTACATCCCAGCCTGGAGCTTCAAGACCCCTTCCATTACCACCTGCAAAAACGGAGCCGCCAACCGGGACCGTCAGTGAGCAACAAGGCTGACGAGGTTTCTGGGCATCATCGGGGACAAATTACTGGGAGCACGTGAAGAAGAAATGAAAATATGATTTGTTTGGTAAAATAATAGCAAGTAATTTGCGTAAAGTTGACGATGACAATGAAAATTTGCTCAAAAATTTAATAAAAATGAAAATAGGAAGCATATAGTACTAAGCTTCTGCACACCCTATTTCCTCATGGGGTGCTTTGGGTAACCTACAAACGTAATGTGTGTGAGGATACAAAGCTAATAATGATAAAAATTAATATAGTATAATTATAGGGTGTATAATTATGCGCAGTATTTTGTAATACTGTGTTCAGCTTCATATGTGACCTTTATGTATATAAACAATAAACATCATGCACTTGCCTTCGTATATTCTTTCCTTAATACCTTCCGTATAACTTCGCAAGTTTCTGGAATTATGCATCCCAAAGCTTGTGGTGATACTGCTACGCTGAATTTCAGGTCTTCGTAAGACCTTCCTGTTGCTAATTACCGGAGAGTTGCAGCAAGTCTGTCCCTTGGTGATATAGCAGATCTCATGCAAGTGTCTTTCCTCTGTATATGTGGTGCCACAAGGTCTAGAAGCTTGCGAAATGTAGAGTCATCCATTCGTAGATGGTTAAAGAAATCATGAGGCTCCCATACTAAATGTGACAACAGGTTTGTGTGTGATAGTATTTCTCTTTTTGCTAGCCATTCCTTCATCCAAACCCTTTTCTTCCTTCTCGGCTGCTTACGTTTCTCGTAAGCTACAATACAAAGAGCTAGAATCTGCAGCTCCCTCTCTGATAACACCTTCCCAATTGCTGGCCGAGAGTAGACTAACCTGATTTCACTCAGGCCGCCTGCGTAATGTATGGGTACAATTTCGGTCGTCCGGCCACTGAAGCTCCGCCCCAAACCAGAGACCTGCAGGTAGTACCGGTGCGTGAATGGGGCCCCTTAGATACAACCATCCGGGGTATAACCTTCAGAGAGGACAGGGGTGCTGGTGCATCCTTTATTTTACGTTCCTGGATAGCTAAATACATTATAAGAGATGAATCTTTTGTTAAAAGAAACTGCAACAAAAATCCATAAGATTGTCATCGCAAAAAGAGCGAGAATCTTGGAAGGCCTGAAGTCCTTTCTCAGGAGTCAAAAGACATCATAGTTGAGGCAGTGGGTAGACCAAGAAAGTTTGACATTTTGTGTTTTGAATATATTTTCTTGTAGGTTATGCTATATAACATAACCTTACTTTATAAAACGTTGCTTTTGTAAAGCACTATTGCTTTATAAAACAAATAGATTGACCACGAACTACCATAACTTATGTAGTTTAACTTTTAATAAATAAAGGAGTCAGACTTGGAAATAAATCATCTGTTTTTATAAAATAGACGACTTTCTTTTACTATCAAGAAATAATACTTGATATATTGAAAGTTCTCTGTTGAAATATAAATTAAAAAATATTACATATGAAATACAAAAAATATATTTTCGCTCATCCGAAGATATGGTCATTCTATAATGAAATGGACGTGATCTTATGTTTAGTGGAAAAACATCATCTAACAGAAAAAATAAAATTATTTCTTTCATTTTTAATGTAGTCTAGTTCCTTTTCGTGCTGATGAACAATGGCAAAGTAAGATCTCATCCTTTTTGCAGTTATATATAAGACCTCTTATCTATAACTGCATAAGGTCTTATCCACAAATGAACTATATGCAAAATGTTATTATAGAAAGATATTCTCAAGGAGACAATAAAGAAATATTGGTTTACTAAGAGAAAGAATAGCCCAGATTTAAACCACATTTTATGCTTCGCGAAGAATGAAATTATGTTTTGAAGTAAAATAGTTAATTATTTTGAAATTCAGTTTTTTTTGTAAGGCTTGAAATTGATTTTGGTAATTCATTATGCTTTCAGGCTTAAATCCTAGACAACGACCGGGTGAATTTTTTTCATAAATGTAGTTAATTTTTTATTGTTAATAGAAACGTGGCTGGAGAGATTTATGAGCCTCACTTTCTAGGACACGACACTAATTCTGAGAGCAATTTTGCTTCAAATTTAAACCATAGATTTCGACTAAGTTAGTCTAGTTTATTTTGACAATTTTTATTTTTTACTTTTATTACTGATAGGTTTATTTCTTTATTTAAATTAGTGGTTTAAAGATAAAAACATTAATATTTACTCCACATAAAATAAACTAGTCTGTTTTTTAGGGATGGGAAGCCGTCAGTTCAAAAATGAAAAAAAGGAAGTTTTTTCTTGGTTTTTCAATGTAAGATTAATATTAGTCAGGAGAGTAGCGATCAGTGAAACGTCCAAAGGTTGAATGAAACATTACAACAACAAATTTGAACTACACAATTGATATTCAAAGAAGGAATAAAACTTAAGGAAGAAACATTGCACAAAAATAATAAAATGAAATGACTGGTGGCTCTTCCCTCTACTGAAAATGAGAATTACGAAATGAAAATAATAGTTGTATAAATTAATTCGTAAGAAAATTCTTTCACGCAAAAATGGGAATATTGGCAACAGTAATAAAATATAAAGCATGAATACCTAACAATATATGTATGAGGAAACAACAAAAACGAAATGTAGAAAGAAATTTAACGAATTGAACGAAACAAGAGAAGAAAAACATTGAGAATAAATAAAGAATTGCTTCCCGCAGAAGCACAACCAGAAAACCAATTCAGTGGAGACGACAATGAAAGTTGACCAACCTTTAATTCCGCGACCTACGGCTGCCAGTTCCCTACCTACAGTCCGGCAGTCCGAAATTCCCAGTTCCTCTGTCCCACAAATTCCTTCCCGCCTGAAGGGGAATGGGACACAGGAGTGCTCTCTCCCTCTCTCTGTCGCTGTCTCTGTCTCTGTCTCTCTCTCCGACACACACAAATTCTTATCGAGCTATATGGTATATCACGATATATGTTATTAGGAATACCTATATATCTATCGACCTCACTATCTATTTACTTGTACATTTATTTATCGTTTTCTTCCAATTTTCCTTGACATTTAAAATGAGGAAAGGTGGGATTCTATTCCCTTAAGTATTTATAGTTTCATACATATAATATAGAGAAAACTCTCTCTCTCTCTCTCTCTCTCTCTCTCATCTCTCTCTCTCTCTCTCTCTCGCTCTCTCTCTCCTCTCTCTCTCTCTCTCTCTCTCTCTCTCTCTATATATATATATATATATATATATATATATATATATATATATATATATATATATATATATATATATATATATTTAACATGCGAGAGGTAAGAGGTTGTAGACTTAATGGTGAAGGACTTTTGAAGAGGAAATAAATGTCGTGTGCAACACAACTTGGTAAATGTCCCTGGAAATCAAAGGCAATTACTTTAGCACTGGAGACTAATGTCAAAGCAGTATCGTCCATTAACCGTTAATGCAGAGTTCAATATCAACAAAGGACCAAGGAGAGTCCTACAAGATAACTGTAACTCCCTAGTCATGGAAGCCAACCTAAGGGAAAAATAGGTGCAGATAATGACTGCTGTTATGGTTGGGATGTTGGCATTAACGAGGACATAACAAAGCCAATTTTCGTTGATATCTTATAGAAATTGCTCTGTTTCTTCCCTCTAAGGAATTTTCTCTGATTCCAGAGCATGTTAAGTGTTCTACTTGGGGTCTGGTTTTGGGTATCTGGAAGTTCATTTAATTACTGGCCCTTTTTTGGGCTTCGTATTATCAGATGAAATCGTGTTGGAAGGCAGTCCCTGATTATTATTATTAATTATTACAAGCAAGAGTCAACTCTAATGAAAAAACCTGAATCCCACGATCTCAGTGGTTCCAGTGTAGAAAAAACCATATACACAATCGAATTTCTTATCAACATATATGAAAATCAATTCATTCTGAGGAAGAGTGAATTAGACACTGAAGGACATTTGTAGCTTAACGTATATATATGAATCACGTTGATGTGATAGGACTCATATATAATATATATACTAATAGATCTATATATTATAATAATATAATATCCAGTATATATATATATATTATATAAGCGAATACCACGGGAAAATGATAGTCAGAAATCCAAGCGCTTTCATCTTTATTCAGACATCGTCAAGGAGCTACTAAAGTACAATTGGAGAGCAAGGCCTCAGGTACAAACAAGATCAGGAATACCAGATGGTTATTATCAAAAGGGTAAAAATTAAAAGGGATAATCCAGGATTATCGGATATTCACACGGTCACAAACTTAAACAGATTCTGACCCTAACCGAAATTACAAAGTATCTTTACAGTCCAAAACATGTAAAAACTGAATATATTAATTTTGTTGCTTATATTTATCTACAACTTTTTTTCATTATGAAAGCATCAAATTTAAATAAACCAAGACTTAAATTTAGAACATTTCTATTATTTGATTTGATAAAACAAGATTTAATGATATTCCTTTTAACTGTGTCATTCATGGGACTAAGGCTCTTGCTTGACTCCAGTTAATAGGATGGTCTAAATCTCTCATATGTACAAATAATGCATCGATATTTGCCCAGTTCTCACAGAATATTGATGTTGCTTGAGACGCTGTGAAAGAGATTTGCCGGTCTGTCCGTAATAGACATTATCACACTTTTTGCAAGGCTGCATATATGAATTCCTTGCAAAAAGTGTGATAAAAGTCTATTACGACAGACCGGTAAATCTCTTTCACAGCGTCATCAAGCAAGCCAAAATCAATTAAGTTCTGTGAGAACTGGGCAAATATCGAATGCATTATTTGTACATATAAGAAGATTTAGACCATCCTATTAAACTGGAGTCAAGAAGGAGCCTTAGTCCCATGTAATGACACAGTTAAAAGGAATATCATTGAATCTTGTTTTATCAAATCAAATAATAGAAATGTTCTAAATTTAAGTCTTGGTTTATTTAAACTTGATGCTTTCATAATGAAAAAAAGTTGTAGATAAATATAAGCAACAAAATTAATATATTCAGTTTTTACATGTTTTGGACTGTAAAGATACTTTGTAATTTCGGTTAGGGTCAGAATCTGTTAAGTTTGTGACCATGTGATATCCGATATTCCTGGATTATCCCTTTTAATTTTTTACCCTTTTGATAATTAACCATCTGGTATTCCTGATCTTGTTTGTACCTGAGGCCTTCCTCTCCAATTGTACTTTAGTAGCTCCTTGACGATATCTGAATAAAGACGAAAGCGCTTGGATTTCTGACTATCATTTTCCCGTGGTATTCGCTTATTTATGAAGTCACGTGCATCTACTGTGATTTTTTTAAGATATATATATATATATATATAATATATATATATATAATATATATATATATAAAGCTATACTTCATTTTACATTTCTTAAGACTGAGATGACAGAATTAGATACAACCATGGCTAACGACTCGGAGGATTTAGGATGGATTGACCAAATCTGGGCTGTAACCTTCAGAGAGGATAGGGGTGTTGGCACATCCTTCAATTTACGTTCCTGGATAGCTAAATACATTAAAGGAGATGAATCCTTTGTTAAAAGAAACTGGAATAAAAATCCATATGATTTCATCGCGAAAAGAGTGAGAATCTTGGATGGCCTGAAGTCCTTTCTCAGGAGTCAAAAGACATCATAGCTGAGGCAGTGGTAGACCAAGAAAGTCTTTAAGTAAATTGTGAAGGGTAGAACTTACAGGGTAAGAGTCCTTTGAATCAGGTTTACGTTCTGTTTATTGACTGATTGATGAGGTTGCCTAGCGTCAAAAGGACACTAGGCGGCATCAGAGAGCCTTTGCTCCCTGATGCCATGCGACTTCGACAGCTTTCCAAAATAATTATTGTTGTGGATATAAATGTGTTGCCACGCCTTCATGACTAATTCTACCTACAGCCAGGTGAATTTCCCCTACATTCCCTACGCCTCCAAAACCAAAAATTGATATCATAGCATTAAGAAAAGCAAGTACAAATACACTGAGATTAAGAATTAACCAAACTTAGATGCTAAATCGTAATTTTAAACAATATGATTAAATAAATGAACACTCACCCATATTACAAATTGTTATAATCATGTAGAAATCTATCCATTTGATTAAGCCTCCCGAGAAGTAATCTATCTCGTTATTTGTATATTTGGCAAAGTACCGTGATCTAGCATTTGAATATAACCTACGTAAAGATGGTACAATGACAAAGTTTGATGGGAACTTCTCACATGTCTTGATTATTGATTCCAATGTCTTAACTGAGAGCTTATTTCGAAGTTTTGTTTTATTGTTATTAAGTTTAGAGAGGTTCTTTCAACTTCTGCCGTACTTTGAGGTAAGGCTGTTAGCTTGAGCATGAAAGTTAACAGTTCTTTGTATGAAGGCACTCCTCTCATATTCTTCCAAAACTCCACAATACTCTTATTTTCCCATCCGCCTTTCTCAACCTCTTCATCAATTAAGATAGATCTCCATTGTCGATCAATGATTTGCACATCAGCATCAGGTAGAAGACGTGGTAGCTTCCGAAACAAGACAGCTGCCGAGGTCATTTCAGCTTTATCCTTCAAAATTAATTCATGGTTTACATCTCTCAGTGCTGCAAGGACTGGATCCAGCACATCAATCCTTTTCAGAATTTCGCAGCATGCAATCTTATACCAATCCCTACACCGTGAAAGAAAGCTCTCTCTTTCATGAGGCTTCATTTTTGACATGGTTTCACTGGCAAGTATACCAGGAAGATTTTATCCAATGGGAGCCATTTTGATTCATCCTCATATGTTGATACTCTCTCTTTTCATATAATTTGAACCAAACATCCTAAGGACTCTCTCGCTTTCTGGTAGTAGCATATGAAGTTTAAAGCTGTTAGACTGAAAGAGTGTATTTAATGCTCTTTAGACGTATCGGTTCATTTGTACCCATGGAATTAACTGAAAGGGATTATCTGGTGAATTCAAACTTAGTTTCCTGTGACCATACTGCATAGCGCTTTGGGGTGAATTGTCAAACTGAATTTCTTAAAATGAAGACTGCCAAGCTTTCGCATAAACGGTTATTTACGATTAATGATCTCCAAATGATTAAAAACGCATTTTCTTGTAGATATTACAACAATCACTTGTTTAGTGCATGAAAACTACTGGAAGTTCTATGGAGTACGTTAGACCGTAATTCCGACAAAATTGTGTAACAAATGCTACTACCTATATAATAGTCTAACTGCATGTTGGACGTGTTTGGTACAACGTTAATTTTCCCTTGAAAATCTTTATTGAAATTAATGGATTTAAATCATCAAACCAATTATTTCTATGCTTGGAAGAAAGTTATAAATCAAACGAGCACTGCTCGTATAATAGAACTAACAAATATTTGCCCAAAAAAAGACTGATACGTATTACGAACGAACTTCGGCTGGATGGACTTTGTTGGAATAAAGTTTCCCTTTGAGCAACGAACGAAAGTTGTGATGAGGCTGGAAATCCTTTTAACAGTATGCAGCTTGTGTATGTGAAATCTACATATACGTGTGTATGGGCGTGTGTTTGTTTGTATAATGTCAATGGATAATCCTCAGGAAATGCTAAACATATGGCGTTTGTTGCTTGTTCAGCACAGAGTACAAGTCGTAATTAAGAACTGCAATGATTATTTATGTACGTATTAATGATTAAATGTGAAAACATATATATAATACTTATTCCCTAAACATTGAAAACTGGATTGTATGTTACTCACACGTTCAGAGTATCACTAATCAGTTGAAAATCATCTAACAAACACAGTCACACCACAGACCATGAAACGAGACTATAGTCACAGTTAAAACTAGTCCGCGCGCAAGCCCCTGGCGCCATAATCTTACATGAGAGAAGTAGCTGTCTAACTACGTAATATGCTAGTTAAGCAGTTAGTAGTTTTCACGACTTCCAGTCGTTCAATCATTCGGTACCAGCGGCCTTGGAATGGTGTTTTATATTCATGACTGTTTCCTCCTTATACAAAGGTTCTTGTACTCTATGTGGGTGTGACTGAAATTGAGACTAGCAAAGTTCAATGGAAAATCGATTATTTTGTTTACTGCCTTGGTAACAACAACAAAACTGCTGCAGCATCGTCTTCCTGAGCCTGGCATCGGTTGAAAAGCTCTGCTAGAGAATTGGAATATGAAGAAACACTGTTAATGGTGAAGTGTTAGAATCCTCGCCATAATTGCCAGAAATCACGCGGAGGTGATGGTAAGTTCTGTGCGTTTTTGTAAGCCACTTGGATTGGTATGTTGCATGTTAGGCGCTCGTCTTGCGCGGGAATATTTTTTCAAAATTTTATTGATGTATATCATGTTATCAGATGACTTTCTTTATTATTCTTTTAATATTATGAAGGTTGCTGTTCATACAACGCTCTGGTCGGAATAATTCACTTAAATTCCATCAACTGCTAAACGAAGGACAAACTGATGATGTTAGGTGAGGAACCTTTACGCACACATACACACACATATGTATATTATTCTCTTTTTTTTATCTGATAGGAAAGATGGGTGTTTCTGAGCAGTTAGCTAGTTAACCATGCTAGGGAATAGTATAGAAAGGTAAGTATTAGTAAAGCTATATAGTGTGGAGTACACCATTGATTTTTTTCTGAAAGTAACCTACTAGAATAATGGCAGCTTGCATTTTACGAGGTTCTTACCGATAAAATTGTGTCAATCGATTTTGCCTTTACTACATTAAAACCAAAAATGTCGAATTAATTCCACTTCAGGATGCATTATATTTTTCCTCTCACTCTTACTTTCTTTTAATTGTCATGAATGAAAATTAATATAATATATTTTGATTGGGATGTGACATATTTGAAATGAAATTGTATACCTCTTTGCAAGGAATAAAAAAAAAAAAAAAAAACCGAGCACATAATGTTTACAAAAGAAATCGTCCTTTTATTTTATTTATTTTATTATATTTATTGGTAACTGAGTAGATGTATGTACTTGGCTATCTCGCTTTTTTCATTTTTCCTTCGCGGCAAAAAACCATTATTTATACATAGCATCACATATATATCTGTATCTGTCTGCCTTTCTCTTATAGAATTATTATAGCTTATTTGAACCTCCAGTGGACAACCCTTTCCAATTCATATTATCTACCTCAATTTCTTTAACCGGCGGACTGAATGAACCATCATAGGTCCCAGTGCTTGGCCTTTGGACTAAGCACTAATATTTCATTCCATTCCATTCCGGACACTGAATGACCTGTGATATCAGTTAATTAATTGTTGTTTTTTTTTTTTTTCTAAACATGAAAATCTGTCAGGGCAGTAATTTAGAGATTGACAACAGTTCTCCAAAATTATACAATTCCGTTGGCGAATAAATTCTTTCTCCATCAACTTTTCTGGCGAAAATTTAATTCTAAGTATAGGTTTAGAACACTAGAAGGAAAAACTTGTCGAAAATAAATCGCCAATTGTCCCCAAATAAATGTATACAAAAGTTTTCCATGAATTGAGGACATCTGGATTACGTGGAATTGCTTATTGACAAAAACAGATATCTTTTTGCTTGAAAGAAAGCGTGACAAACGATGCTCTCGATAAGGAAAAATTATATTCATTTTACGCAAATTTCGTTATTAATTCACTTATACTTCCTCGTCAAGAACCAAATGTATACTAATATTAAGTATGTATACCTTCCAAAGTATAACTAATATCAACTATGCATACCTTCCTGAGTATAACTATGTAATATCAATTATGTATACCTTCCTGATAAACCTCATTTTAAAAAAAATTTCAGTGCGTTGTGAAATTTCTTTGCAATTAAGCGTCTTTCTCTATCTTGCAATAAAGTAATCTCCTTCTACCCTGCCATAAAGCAATCTCCCTCTATCCCGCCATAAAGTATCTCCCTCTATCCCGCCATAAAGTAATCTCCTTCTACCCTCCCATAAAGCAATCTCCCTCTATCCCGCCATAAAGTAATCTCCTTCTACCCTGCCATAAAGCAATCTCCCTCTATCCCGCCGTAAAGTAATTTCCCTCTATCCCACCATAATGTAATCTCTCTCTATCCCGCTCTAAAGTAATCTCCCTCTATCCCGCCATAAAGTAATCTCCCTCTATCCTGCCATAAAGTAATCTCTCTCTATCCTGCCATAAAGTAATCTCCCTCTATCCCACCATAAAGTAATCTCCCTCTATCCCACAATAAAGTAATCTCCCTCTTTCCCAACATAAAGTAATCTCCTTCTATCCTACCATAAAGTAATCTCCCTCTATCCTGCCATAAAGAAATCTCCTTCCAGCCTCCATAAAGAAATCCCTCTATCCTACCATAAGACAATCTCTACAACGGACGGAAAATGAGCGACATAAAGGCGAATTGGATGCAGGGAGATTAGCCATTGAAAGAGGTAGGTGGACAAATGATGAATGAGGTGCGAAGGGGAAAGAGAATGAATTGAAAGATTTGATAGACTGAAGGAGAGTGGAGAGAAATAAAGGTAGAAGGGGAACAATGGATACTTGTTTTGGAAAAGAATGGTAATTGTATACCACTCAGCATCTGTGGTTGAAGTTGATATGGGATTATAAATAAGTTGTAATGGAATGAGATTTCCCATTGTATTAATAATGGAATGTTAACTATTTAATAAGAATTCATAGTAATTTCTATTACTTAGATAGGCAATGCAGTTGTCTTTGGGAATATTTAGAATACCACGAAAAATATCTCTTACCGATCTTAATCCTTTGGCTCAGTTTACTCAATAAAAGTAAGAAATGGGTTATTTATACTACTATGAGATTCAGGGCCTCTGTAACACGGTTTTTTGGACTTTGCTCCTTATCAAAGCATCGGATGTAGCTGAAAGTTGACATATGTATATTGTACAACCACACATAAATTTTGTCACCATTATCAATAACCTAAACCCGATAGTTTTGATTTTTATAGAGTAAAAATTATCTAGCCGACGCCATGGCCAATGATAACGAGCCAAGAGTCAGAAAAACATTCATTACGTAAGCAAGGTAAACACGCCGTTTTAATGAAACATGTTGCCCCACCCCATCCACCACAGAAACCCATTCACCTTATCCCATCGGCTCTGAAACCATAATAGTCAAGAATGGCTAACAGGTATGGAATTGTCCCCGTGTTGCAAAACTGCATTTGTCTTACGACTTGCAACTTTATACAGTCAAGAGAAAGCCCGTGGCCATACTTACTGTAGCCTGAATAGGTAATTATTCAGTTTATAGTTTAAATCCAATGTTTATGGTCTGATTTGTATTTAGCGTAACGTGATTATAATACTTGTAATGTCATTTCAGGATTTTGAACATTTCCATTAACTATTTCAAACTATGCCACCAAAGAGAGAGGGAAAGAGAGAGATTGTATGTAAACAGTCTTATATAACATTTTTTGTTAAAATAAGATATACCACAGTAAAATACAAGCTTATATGTGCTAAAATCTCCAGCAGACCAACGGATCATCCGATTTAATTTTTTCTTCTTCTTTAGGCCGTACGACCGTGCTGGATATAAAGACTTTATGAATGGCGGAACGATACATAGAAGTGGGTGGGGTATCTGTGCTAGCGTAGTAATACTACTGTAGCAGTAGTGCCGCCGCAACAGTAGTAATAGCAGTAAACGTTTAGGACAACTGCTGGGATTCTTGAGGATCATTTAGCACTTCTTGCAACTACTCGAGAAATGAGTTTTTATGGCCAGAAGTTACATTTTCTAATCCAACTATGCCCATGATAGCCTTCAGTGTTATCCTGACTTATAGCCAGGCCAAAGTGGGTGGAGCCTCATGTAGTCATCATTCTGACGATAATTATTGGTGAAGGTTTAAAGCCAAAATACGGTACCGGCTATTTTTTTTTCCAGTAAATAGGTAGATATCCAATAAATAAAAATTGCTTGACATTGGATATAGCAGTTATCAAATCAAGCTTGTCTACTATGTTTTTGAAAATTACCAACTATTCCCTACATCTTGTCAATCTGAGTGTGACATATAAAGTAGACTGTAATTTCTTAGGACACTTATTTTGGGAGTTAGACTAATAATCGAATTGGTTTTGTATTTAGAACATATTTTTTGTTGGTGTTTCATTATGACAATTATCAGGTGGAGTGGATTCAGAGTTCATAAAGGTTGCTGCTGCTTCTTATATTTAAATTTTTGTCTTTGTTGCCAGAGGTATAGCCTTCGCTACGTATAGCCAATCATCCATCGAGAAAGAGGGAAGAAATGCTGTCATAAGTTACGTAACGATTGCGTTCGGAACCTTTTCTCTGAGTAAGTTGGCCCGTCTTCAAAAATAGTCACTTTTACATTATAAGTACCAAATTTATTCAACCTACATAATGCAGAATACAGTCAAAATTTATGTGTAGATATAATGTGTATTCTGAATAAGCGTTATATTTATGAAATGCATAGATTAAAAGTTATTGCGAAAAAACCGCGTTACAGAGGCCCTGAATCTCATAGTAGTTAGAAATCCTGGTCTACTTGCTAGTCAATAGGATACTCTCTCTCTCGCTCTCTCTCTCTCTCTCTCTCTCTCTGGTCTAGATGAATAACATTAAGTCATCTCCTGCAGTTTTAAGTCTTCTGCAAAAGAAAACTATTGTGCCAATTCTCTGTGAGTCCGAACGTTTTTCAGTCCGCCCTCAGATCTTATAAACTAATTAGACTAGAGGGCTGCAAATTGGTATGTTGATCATCCATTATCCAATCACCAAACATAACAAATTGCAGCCCTCTGGCCTCAGTAGTTTTTATTATATGTAAAGTTAAAGTTAAACTTAATCGTGCTTTTGTAGCGTCTGTACAGAAAACTTGATTGCGCCGAAGAAAAGTCGGTGAGTTTTTTACTTGTTGTATGTTGAGTTCAAACGTAGGTTTGTTGTAACAAGACAGGTGTTGGTGTGAAAGCCTTTGTATATTTTGGATGGTGTGATTATTTTTAGTTCATTTTTAAATGAATAATTTCCCCAGGACACAGGAACGTTAACACAAATTTATGGTTTCTAATGGTACATGGAAAAAGGCCAAGAAACGGTAAACGAAATGAATAAAGCGAAATATTAACATAAAGATTAAAACTGAATAAACGACTTTGATAGAAAAATGAGACCTTGTGGTTTTGTTTATGGGTTAAGGAATAAAGAATTCTTTTGAAACAAATATATATATATACATATATATATATATATATATATATATATATATATATATATATATATATATATAGATAGATAGATAGATAGATATATATAGGTATATATATATATATATATATATATATATATATATTATATATATATATACACATACATACATACATACATACATATCATTATTAGGTGTTCATCAGTGGAACATACGAGTGAGGACTTGCTTTTTCATGAATACAAATTGTTTCCTGGAAAATAGCCTTGGGAAGAGCAGAGGTCCAGGAGGAGAGGCCCATTCCCGAAAAGTGTTGAGGTCATAAAAAAAGATTCGTCGCTCACAACTGCTGTCATTGATATATATATATATATATATATATATATATATTATATATATATATATATATATATATATATAATATATAAATATATATATATCATTGATGCTCAAGTTACTGGTAAAGACGAAACTAATACTGTGATTTCAATCCGTAGATATACATATAAACCAGTTTTTCAGTTAAGACATCAAGTCCGTGTACTAACAACGAATTAAAATGTTAGATTTATCAAGAGTTTTTCAATGTGTGCTTATTAGATATGTTTTCCTACAGTACGGCCGCACTAGGTATTCATTATGCGCGTAAGAATATTATTTCCGTGACATCCTTGTATAAAGCAATAGTACCTGTCTAAGAAACCGAGCATGTTTACTTAGTCATAAAATAATTACGTGAGCTATAATGCAGGATCTGAATTATTATTATTATTATTATTATTATTATTATTATTATTATTATTATTATTATTATTATTATTATTATTATTATTAAAAGGCAATAAATACCTGTAAGAAACCGAGCATGTTCACTTAGTCATATAATGATTACGTGAGTTATCATACAGGATCTTAAATAATAATAATAATAATAATAATAATAATAATAATAATATAATAATAATAATAATAATAATAATAATAATGGATAGACTATAAGAAAGGCTTCGACATGATACCACACACATGGCTAATAGAATGCCTGAAAATATATGGGGCAGAGGAAAACACCATCAGCTTCCTCAAAAATACAATGCGCAACTGGAATACAATACTTACAAGCTCTGGAATAAGACTAGCAGAGGTTAATATCAGGAGAGGGATCTTCCAGTGCGACTCACTGTCCCCACTACTCTTCGTAGTAGCCATGATTCCATGACAAAAGTACTACGGAAGATGGATGCCGGGTACCAACTCAAGAAAAGAGGCAACAGCATCAACCATCTGATGTTCATGGACGACATCAAGCTGTATGGTAAGAGCATCAAAGAAATAGATATACCCTAATCCAGACTGTAAGGATTGTATCTGGGGACATCAGGATGGAGTTTTGGAATAGAAAAATGCGCCTTAGTCAACATACAAAAAGGCAAGTAACGAGAACTGAAGGGATAAAGCTACCAGATGGGAGCAACATCAAACACATAGATGAGACAGGATACAAATACCTGAGAATAATGGAAGGAGGGATATAAAACACCAAGAAATGAAGGGCACGATCAGGAAAGAATATATGCAGAGACTCAAGGCGATACTCAAGTCAAAACTCAACACCGGAAATATGATAAAAGCCATAAACACATGGGCAGTGCCAGTAATCAGATACAGCGCAGGAATAGTCGAATGGACGAAGGCAGAACTCCGCAGCATAGATCAGAAAACCAGGAAACATATGACAATACACAAAGCACTACACCCAAGAGCAAATACGGACAGACTATACATACACGAAAGGAAGGAGGGAGAGGACTACTAAGTATAGAGGACTGCGTCAACATCGAGAACAGAGCACTGGGGCAATATCTGAAAACCAGTGAAGACGAGTGGCTAAAGAGTGCATGGGAAGAAGGACTAATAAAAGTAGACGAAGACCCAGAAATATACAGAGACAGGAGAATGACAGACAGAACAGAGGACTGGCACAACAAACCAATGCACGGGCAATACATGAGACAGACTAAAGAACTAGCCAGCGATGACACGTGGCAATGGCTATAGAGGGGAGAGCTAAAGAAGGAAACTGAAGGAATGATAACAGCGGCACAAGATCAGGCCCTAAGAACCAGATATGTTCAAAGAACGATAGACGGAAATAACATCTCTCCCATATGTAGAAAGTGCAATACGAAATGAAACCATAAACCACATAGCAAGCGAATGCCCGGCACTTGCACAGAACCAGTACAAAAAGAGGCATGATTCAATGGCAAAAGCCCTCCACTGGAGCCTGTGCAAGAAACATCAGCTACCTTGCAGTAATAAGTGGTACGAGCACCAACCTGAGGGAGTGATAGAAAACGATCAGGCAAAGATCCTCTGGGACTATGGTATCAGGACGGATAGGGTGATACGTGCAAACAGACCAGACGTGACGTTGATTGACAAAGTCAAGAAGAAAGTATCACTCATTGATGTCTCAATACCATGGGACACCAGAGTTGAAGAGAAAGAGAGGGAAAAAATGGATAAGTATCAAGATCTGAAAATAGAAATAAGAAGGATATGGGATATGCCAGTGGAAATCGTACCCATAATCATAGGAGCACTAGGCACGATCCCAAGATCCCTGAAAAGGAATCTAGAAAAACTAGAGGCTGAAGTAGCTCCAGGACTCAGGCAGAAGAGTGTGATCCTAGAACGGCACACATAGTAAGAAAAGTGATGGACTCCTAAGGAGGCAGGATGCAACCCGGAACCCCACACTATAAATACCACCCAGTCGAATTGGAGGACTGTGATAGAGTAAAAAAAAAAAAAAAAAAAAAAAATAATAATAATAATAATAATAATAATAATAATAATAATAATAATAATAAAAAATAATAATAATATAATTATTATTATTATTATTATTGTTGTTATTATTCTTATTATTATTAAGAGGAAATAAATGGAAAGGGGTCAAAGTTTACTGACAGAGAATCTCTCTCTCTCTCTCTCTCTCTCTCTCTCTCTCTCTCTCTCTCTCTCTTACACGCACACACACACACACACACAGACTGAAGATAAAAAGTTTTTTAAAAAGCATTTTTGAAAGTTGCTGCCTTGGCCATTCAAGGTCGGACTTCTTATAGACGCTCCCCACCCCCCACCCCTCCCCATTCCCCAGGGGGGGCCCCCCCCCCGGGCCTTTTCCCGTCCCATTAGAGAAAGCACTTCCTGAAGGAAAAGCACCAAGGGTTTAAATGCCGCTTAATTTCGGGCGAAGAAAAGAACAAAGCAGAAGAAGAAATCGTCCACCAGCATCTCAAGACGGGAAGAAGGCAAGAACTCGGTAGACTTCAGGTGGGTGTCTGGGATCTTGAATTTAATTTCCAGAGAGTAAAAGAGAAAACGAGTAACATCAGACAAAAGAAAAAATGAACATTTAGGGAAACAAAACTTCTAACCGAAGGAAGATTGGATAGTAAAGGATATACAAACACATTACTGCGTTCAGTCAGAAACGGATAAAATGGAAAGGAAAGAAAGGCTATATGCTTTAATAAAGGCTTCTTTTGGCAATTAAAAAGTTAAAGACGTTTTTGACACGTCAAAAATACTTTCAATATTCATACGATTTTTAATGAAAGAAACAGGAGACCCTATTGTTGCATATAATTCTTTCGAATTATTTTCGAAATATTTAATTTTCGCAGGTAATTGCTACCAAAATCTCTCATAACTATTACTTCATAGTGCAATTGCTTTCAAACCTTCTTACTGACAATTTCCGTTTCAGCGCTGAATGGCCTTAGTTGCCCCAGTGCTTGGCATGATGCCAAAAAAAATCTATATAAACCAAATCAAACGTTGTAACTGCATCGAGCTCCAATAGTTTCTAACTGGCTTATTGATCAACAGTGATTTAATACTATTTCATTATCAGCAGAAATAATCCCTGGAAACACGAACCATTAATGCCCAAGAACCTGTCACCTTGAAGAGACAGGCGTTTACCTAAGGCTCAGTATTCCTT
>NC_087204.1:17614360-17649360 GCF_015104395.2 Macrobrachium nipponense | reverse complement strand
ATTCAAACTTTAACGCTTCCAGCTCCTTCGAATCGTCATATTATGGTCGTAAAGATTTGTTAGACCTATTTGCCCGATTCTATGGTAGAAATGATTATTCTTGAAAATCGCTACAAAGCTTTACGAGATTAATATCTCTGAAAGGCAGCAAAAAGTAATGGAAAATACCTAACCCAGTTATATGTGAAGCTTTTGCGGAATACTGTCTATTTTTTATGAAGATTCAACTGCTTGAAGCACTCAGATACTTACTGGTACTACTGTTATTACTGCAGATAACAGATTACGAATTTCTGTTATGTCTCGCAACTGGGAATGACAGTAAAATTGCAAACCTTTACAGTCCATTTCCCTTAAGTATTTATAGTTTCATAACCAATAATAGAGAAAACTCTCTCTCTCCCTCTCTCTCTCTCTCTCTCTTTCTCTCTCTCTCTCTCTCTCTCTCTCTCTCTCTCTCTCTCTCTCTATTTAACATGCGAGGGGTAAGAGGTTGTAGATTTAATGGTGATGGATATTTGAAGAGGCAATAAATGTTCAGTGCCAACATAACTTCTTGGTAAAGGTCCCTGGAAAATCAAAGGTAATTACTTTAGCACTGGAGACTAATGTCAAAGCAGTAACGTCCGTTACCCGTTGATGCAGAGTTCAATATCAACAATGGGCCAAGGAGAGTCCTACAAGATAACTGTAATTCCCTAGTCATGGAAGCTAACCTGAGGGTAAAATAGGTGGAGATAATGACTGCTGTTATGGTTGGGATGTTGGCATTAACGAGGACATGACTAAGACAATTTTCGTTGATATCTTATAGGAATTGCTCTGTTTCTTCCCTCTAATGAATTTTCTCTGATTCCAGAGCATGTTAAGTGTTCTACGTGGATCCTGTTTTGGGTATCTGGAAGTTCATTTTGATTACTGGCCCTTTTTTGGGCTTCGTATTATCAGATGGAATCATGTTGGAAGGCAGTCCCTGATTATTTTTATTAATTATTACAAGCAAGAGTCAACTCTAATGGAAAAACCCGAACCCGACGATCTTAGTGGTTCCAGTGTAGAAAAAACCAAATGAATTCATTCTGAGGAAGAGCGAATTAGACACTGAAGGACATTTGTAGCTTAATGCATATATATGAATCACGGTGATGTGATAAGACTCATATATATATATATATATATATATATATATATATATATATATATATATATATATTAGGCTATTTTTCATATTACATTTCTTAGACTGAGTGACGGAGTTAGATACAACCATCCGGGCTATAACCTTCAGAGATGACAGGGGTGCTGGTGCATCCTTTATTTTACGTTCCTGGATAGCTAAATACATTAAAATAGATGAATCTTTTGTTAAAAGAAACTGGAATAAAAATCCATAAGATTGTCATCGCAAAAAGAGCGAGAATCTTGGAAGGCCCGAAGTCCTTTCTCAGGAGTCAAAAGACATCATAGTTGAGGCAGTGGGTAGATCAAGAAAGTTTGACATTTTGTGTTTTGAATATATTTTCTTGTAGGTTATGCTATATAACATAACCTTACTTTATAAAACGTTGCTTTTATAAAGCACTATTGCTTTATAAAACAAATAGATTGATCACGAACTATAACTTATGTAGTTTAACTTTTAATAAATAAAGGAGTCAGACTTGGAAATAAATCATCTGGTTTTGTAGAATAGACGACTTTCTTTTACTATCAAGAAATAATGCTTGATATATTGAAAGTTCTCTGTTGAAATATAAATTAAAAAATATTACATATGAAATATAAAAAATATATTTTCGCTCATCCGAAGATATGGTCATTCTATAATGAAATGGGCGTGATCTTATGTTTAGTGGAAAAACATTATCTAACAGAAAAAATAAAATTATTTCTTTCATTTTTAATGTAGTCTAGTTCCTTTTCGTGCTGATGAACAATGGCAACGTAAGATCTCATCCTTTTTGCAGTTATACATAAGACCTCTTATGTATAACTGCATAAGGTCTCATCCACCATTGAACCATATGCAAAATGTTATTATAGAAAGATATTCTCAAGGAGACAATAAAGAAATATTGGTTTACTAAGAGAATAAATGGCCAAGATTTAAACCACATTTTATGCTTCGCGAAGAATGAAATTGTTTTGAAGTAAAATAATTAATTATTTTGAAATTCAATTTTTTTGTAAGGCATGAAATTGATTTTGGTAATTCATTATGCTTTCAGGCTTAAATCCTATACAACGACCGGGTGAATTTTTTTCATATATGTAGTTAATTTTTTATTGTTAATAGAAACGTGGCTGGAGAGATTTATGAGCCTCACTTTCTAGGACACGACACTAATTCTGAGAGCAATTTTGCTTCAAATTTAAACCATAGATTTCGACTAAGTTAGTCTAGTCTATTTTGACAATTTTATTTTTTACTTTTAATTACTGACAAGTTTTTTTTATTTTGAGATCACCGGTTTAGGTTTATTTCTTTTTTTAAATTAGTGGTTTAAAGATTAATATTTACTCCACATAAAATAAACTAGTCTGTTTTTTAGGGATGGGAAGCCGTCAGTTCAAAAATGAAAAAAAAGGGAAGTTTTTTCTTGGTTTTTCAATGTAAGATTAATATTAGTTGGGAGAGTAGCGATCAGTGAAACGTCCAAAGGTTGAATGAAACATTACAACAACAAATTTGAACTACACAATTGGTATTCAAAGAAGGAATAAAACTTAAGAAGAAACATTGCGCAAAAATAATAAAATGAAATGACTTGTGGCTCTTCCCTCTACAGGAAATGAGAATTACTAAATAAAAATAATAGTTGTATAAATTAATTCGTAAGAAAATTCTTTCACGAAAAAATGGGAATATTGCCAACAGTAATAAAATATAAAACATGAATACCAAACAATATATGTATGAGGAAACAACAAAAACGAAATGTAGACAGAAATTTAACGAATTGAACGAAACAAGAGAAGAAAAACATTGAGAATAAATAAGGAATTGCTTCCCCGCAGAAGCACAACCAGGAACCAATTCCATTGGAGACGACAATGAAAGTTGACCAGCCTTCAATTCCGGCAGTCCGAAATTCCCAGTTCCTCTGTCCCACAAATTCCTTCCCACCTGAAGGGGAATGGGACACAAGAGTGCGCTCTCCCTCTCTCTGTCTCTCTCTCTGTCGCTGTCTCTGCCTCTGTCTCTCTCTCCGACACACACAAATTCTTATCGAGCTATATGGTATATCACGATATATGTTATTAGGAATACCTATATATCTATCGACCTCACTATCTATTTACTTGTACATTTATCTATCTTTTTCCTCCAATTTTCCTTGACATTTAAAATGAGGGAAGGTGGGATTTCAATTCCCTTAAGGATTTATAGTTTCATAACCAATACTATAGAGAAAACTCTCTCTCTCTCTCTCTCTCCTCTCTCTCTCTCTCTCTCTCTCTCTCTATTTTAACATGCGAGGGGTAAGAGGTTGTAGACTTTAGGGTGAAGGACATTTGAAGAGGAAATAAATGTTCGCGTGCAACACAACTTGGTAAATGTCCCTGGAAAATCAAAGGTAATTACTTTAGCACTGGAGACTAATGCCAAAGCAGTAACGTCCGTTAACCGTTGATGCAGAGTTCAATATCAACAAAGGGCCAAGGAGAGTCCTACAAGATAACTTTAATTCCCTAGTCATGGAAGCCAACCTGAGGGAAAAATAGGTGGAGATAATGACTGCTGTTATGGTTGGGATGTTGGTATTAACGAGGACATAACTAAGACAATTTTCGTTGATATCTTATTGGAATTTCACTGTTTCTTCCCTCTAAGAATTTCTCTGATTCCAGAAGCATGTTAAGTGTTCTACGTGGATTCTGTTTTGGGTATCTGGAAGTTCATTTTAATTACTGGCCCTTTTTTGGGCTTCGTATTATCAAATGGAATCATGTTAGAAGGCAGTCCCTTATCATTATTATTAATTATTACAAGCAAGAGTCAACTCTAATGGGAAAACCTGAATCCCACGATCTCATTGGTTCCAGTGTAGAAAAAACCAAATACACAATCGAATTTCTTATCAACATATATGAAAATCAATTCATTCTGAGGAAGAGCGAATTAGACACTGAAGGACATTTGTAGCTTAATGCATATATATGAATCATGGTGATGTGATAATATATATATATATATATATATGTAAGTGTTTACATAATAAAAATATGGAATGTTAGTCCATATATATAAAAGTCTAAAACTAAAGAGGTCAACCAGATTGCTTGCAGGAATGTGATCAGACTAGAGACGCTAAAGATGACGTATACAATAAGTATGTAGGCTAAGATAACATGCCGTCACCTGTAGTCATTCAATTGTTTATAAACATTAGTCCAAGCTCCCTGCTTGAGACAACTACCCCGACCTATTATTCAAACGGCCTACGTGATCTGTAGCGTGTCTCATTTGATTGTGTGTTCGTATGAAACTATGTCATTTGGATTGTATGTTCATATGTTCGAACTACTGTCTGTTCCTTCATAACTTGTAACAGAGATGGTAGACAGGCAGAACAGGGTGAGCTATCGTCGTTAGAAGACCTGTACCTCTTTACCTAAGCTTTATCATGTAGAGGAATAGGATTAGCCATCATCATGGCAGAAAAGAAGCGATCAAGCTATCGTTATTGGAAGACTTGTACAGTCATACCTGATCTTCATCATGTAAAACTTCAGAAGAATATACTATTTTTTATACCTTGTTTTGTTTTCTACAAGAACCTCACCGAACCATGAGTTTTAACACATCGTCGTAAAGATAATACGACTTCGTTAAAGTGATCTACAAAACCCCAGACACTCCATTGAAGATGGAAGTGCAATACCAACCGACTTAGCGTATAGATTATCGCTAGTCTAACATTACCTCATAGGGCGCCTTATCATACAAGGCACAAGCCCTAATATTGGTGGCCAGCGGACCAGAAGAACTCTACAACGTCCTACGAAGAAAAAACAGAATAATAAATCATGAAGTCAACGACGACGAAAGCAGCAGATTCTTCAAGCCAACCATTAATTTATCAAATATATATAAAAAAATATATAAATAAATGAAAATATAAAAAAATAAATAAATAGGATACAAGTGGAGTCAATATAATACACTCCGTAAGAAGTCGGAAGGGTTACAAATTATAATAAAAAAAGGAATCACGATAAAATCAATAAGCAAAACGTAACCCAAGGTTAATTAAATATCTAAATATATATGCGTAAAGATTTGAACTCTAACTTAACGCTTTAGTAATGACAAATAAGCTAAAAGTTCAAACATATCCAAAAACCTACTGGACATATTGTCTGTCCCGGATGATTTTATTCGTAGTCACTGAAAAAAAAAAAAAAAATAAATAAATAAATAAATAAATAAACTAATAATAAATAAAATAAATAAAATAAAATAAAAGAGATTTTAAAGTCAGGAAGTCTAGCAGTGAAAATGTTATCTATGGAATAATCCTATATGAATCTTATACAGGGCTAATAATATATATAGAATTTGTATGGAAACCTTTTTCATATAGTTTGAATAAGGAATATTATTAACATAATGCCAACATGAAACTAATATATTGTTCAATTTTGGTACTGTTGTTTTTTTTTTTTTTCAGACATTCTTCTCATGGCGGGTGGAGAATTAAAACATCTAAAATATCATTTGAAATACTAAAGTCGTATCTCTTACAGCAAGTAACGTAACTCTTAGCTGGCTGAGAGCAATCTCCTGCCAAGTGACGACGTCATTCATTGCGCCGTATCAGCATTGTTCCTTTTAACCTCAATAATCTGCTTACACAGGCTTCATCTGTGTGTCGTCTCTGCTTGCAAAAGCAGATTGACTGGAGAAAGGAATGCTTAGCCCGAACTTCCTCATGGGCAAGGCAGACATTAGGTACAGGTGTCTATCGGTATGCGCAATGCAACTTGCAATCATTTTAAAATTAATAAACAAAATAAGGAAATAGAATTTCTATAACATCAAAATGAATTAATTTTTTCTGAACCTCATAGACATTAGAAGTATCAAGATATGTATATATGAAATATTTACTTGCAACATTAGCCTATTACAATTCAAGTAAAACATTCATGGGAAAATGTCACATTTTTCTTGAAAAACCCAAAGTTTATATAGAAATTAGTTACATAGTGGGTTTTTCGTTGCATCTCCTACCTATTAATAATGTTTTAAAAGTTAACCTCAGAGGATGCGCACGAGAAAATTGAATATGAAACTTTTGTTAGGGCACATAGAATCATGATTAATCTTCTCTTTGACTCTTATGTTGCCTGGCAATCTTACAATTAGCTCCGTTTTCCACTTCTTTGTCTAGTAACTTACTACCAGTAATATCGAATTTTCTTTGAGATTCGTAATGATATCATTTATTTGTTATAATTATGGATATTTTTACAGTCATCATAGACCTGGATAGGTTCACTCATTGTTAATGCCATGGATAAAAAAGTTTGTACAGCGGATCTTTTGAATTCCAAAATATCAGCGAATTCATGTGGGTTACGTCTGGTCTAAATGGCTCTTCTCCCTCCCCTGTATTTGGATGTCGTCTGAATTTACTTTGCCCTTGTGACAAGTATAATTTTCACTTGCAGGCTGATTAATGGAACCTGGTTACAGTATCCTGCAGTATGAGAGTTTCACATCGCAACTTCAAAAAATCGTTCGTCGCAGCGGACGACTACAGTCAAGTAACAACCGCCTACAATGTGAAAGGAATTTCATGGACTTCTTCGACCGACACCGTATCTCGTCGTTAATCTCGTTTTCATGCGGAACGCTCCAGCGGCTGTCGGAATTCGACTACAAAAGGGACATACTTCCGAACAATTACGACCCGAAGAATATTCAAACTCTACTTTGCTGGCGAAGGACTCGTGCTGGGGATGTTTTTTTTATTCATCGCGAACGTAATCGTGTAGCTTAGGATGCAGAGAATAAGTATGAGCGCAAAATAGGAACGTTGGACCCGCCCAGGCAAATTTTCCCCTTGTTTTAACCATTGAAAAAGGCCGTTTCATTGGCTATAGGTGGTTGTCTGGAACTGTGTAATGGACGAAAAGTTGTTCGAAAGCTAGTTAAAGTGCAAGTAGTATAACCTCGGTCATGTATCCTATATATATAAAGTATCATGTATCCTATATCTATAAATGATCATAAATAACAGAATCGAAATATATTTTTTGCGTGTACGCAATAGGAATCTCTTATATAATTGATCATAAATAACAGAGTCGAAATATATCTTTGCGTGTACGCAATGGAACCTTATATAAATGATCATAAATAACAGAATCTAAATAATCTTTGCGTGTACGCAATAGGAATCTCTTATATAAATGATCATAATAACAGAATCTATAATATCTTTAGCGTGTACGCAATAGGAATCTGTTAAAGTGCACATATATTATCATAATTATATGAATCCATATAACAATGTATAAACAAAGTCAGGCCTAGCCTAATCAATCTGTTACCTTTTTTCTTACCAATATCTGCAGTTATATATGAGTTAGTATATTGATTAATGAATCAGATATATAACAGTTAGCATAAAGATCAACGAATCAATCAGCATAAACATTAATAACTTTATCATTTCATATATGAAATTTTTTATCAGTTTTAAAATATGATTTTTATCATATTAATCTTCATTCTATGCAATTATCAGAGTACATTAGTATTTTCTGTAGCATAAGTATCTTAATGAGATGAAGTGAAAAAAACTGTATCATTTTATATCACGTGATCACTATTATTTACCAATATCATTGTTTTTATATTTTATTACTTGAATCAATTCATGTACACCATGAACTTTTTATTTACTTATATATATATTATTCACATAGTGTCTGTATCACACTCCTATAAGTCAAGTGCAAGTCAAGTTTGAGTAATATTCAGTAGTTGGTTTTGGTAGCTGACCGAGCTAATAAAAATATGGAATGTTAGTCCATATATATAAAAGTCTAAAACTAAAGAGGTCAACCAGATTGCTTGCAGGAATGTGATCAGAACTAGAGACGCTAAAGATGACGTATACAATAAGTATGTAGGCTAAGATAACATGCCGTCACCTGTAGTCATTCAATTGTTTATTAAACATTAGTCCAAGCTCCCTGCTTGAGACAACTACCCCGACCTATTATTCAAACGGCCTACGTGATCTGTAGCGTGTCTCATTTGATTGTGTGTTCGTATGAAACTATGTCATTTGGATTGTATGTTCAATATGTTCGAACTACTGTCTGTTCCTTCATAACTTGTAACAGAGATGGTAGACAGGCAGAACAGGGTGAGCTATCGTCGTTAGAAGACCTGTACCTCTTTACCTAAGCTTTATCATGTAGAGGAATAGATTAGCCATTCATCATTGGCAGAAGCGATCAAGCTATCGTTATTGGAAGACTTGTACAGTCATACCTGATCTTCATCATGTAAAACTTCAGAAGAATATACTATTTTTTATACCTTGTGTTTTCTACAAGAACCTCACCGAACCATGAGTTTAACACATCGTCGTAAAGATAATACCGACTTCGTAAGTGATCTACAAAACCCCAGACACTCCATTGAAGATGGAAGTGCAATACCAACCGACTTAGCGTATAGATTATCGCTAGTCTAACATTACCTCATAGGGCCCTTATCATACAAGGCCACAAGCCCTAATATATATATATATATATATATATATATATTATATATATATATATATATATAATTTATTATATTAAGCTATTTTTCATTTTACATTTCTAAACTGAGTGACAAGTTAGATACACCATGGCTAACGACTCGGGCTATAACCTTCAGAGGGAATAGGGATGCTGGCACATCCTGGATGGCTAAACTACCTTTAAAAGAGATGAATCCTTTGTTATAAGAAACTGGAACAAAAATCCATATGATTTCATCGCGAAAAGAGTGAGAATCTTGGAAGGCCTAAAGTCCTTTGTCAGGAGTCAAAAGACATCATAGCTGAGCAGTGGGTGACATCAATGTCTTAAAGTAAATTGGGAAGGGTAGAACTTACAAGGTAAGATTCCCTTGAATAAGGTTTACGTTCTTTTTATTGACTGATTGATGAGGTTGCCTAGAGTCGAAGACACTAGGCAGCATCAGAGAGCCTTTGCTCCTTGAACCTTGATGCCACGCGACTTCGACAGCTTTCCAAATAATATTGTGTGATATAATTAACCATCATAATTAAAATTATGATCATTAAAAATATTCTTGAGAGACACGGTGCTTTCACGAGTACTTATTAGGGTTATATTTTTCAATAAATATCGATAGGAGAAAATTATGCTAATTTATGAGACACTGCTTACCAGTGATATTTTCATTAATTGCATTATAAAGAAATGTTATTTATGCTTTAAATAAAATTTAACATTCCTTAAAAACATCACTAACTGAACTGTAAGAGTTAGGGATACGAAGACGAGGAAGATGGAACGGCGTTCAAGTAGACACGAGAGACAAAGGAACAGATATAGGACCAGACATTATTATAAGTGTAAAAGTGTTTTAAAGGATTTTTAAGAACCAAAGATATCCATACCGATAACCATATCCTTTCGAGGAGTCCCAAAGCCTCTGTGATGTCACCATGTTGCCAAAGAGACTTACAATGACTCTGGAACTCTGGGAGAAGTTTCCCACCTCACTCATCCCATTCTCATTAAGACTGAGGGTTGAAGGATCCCTTCAATATTCATTTAAAACTCAATTTGTCGTGTATTAAAGGGATGTTAAGTTTTATTCGAAGCATAAATAACATTTCTGTCTAATACAAGTAATGAAAATATCACTGGAAAGCAGTTTCTCACAAATTAGCATAATTTTCTCCCAACGATATTTTATGAAAAATATGATCCTAATAAGTACTCGTGGAAGCGTCGTGTTTCTCAAGAATATTTTTAATGATCATAATTTTAATTATGATGGTTAATTATATCACACAATATTATTTGGAAAGCTGTCGAAGTCGCGTGACATCAGGGACCATAGGCTCTCTGATGCCGCCTAGTGTCTTTGACGCTAGGCAACCTCATCAATCAATCAATAAACATAAATTAAACCTAATTCGCTCTATTCTCAACTTGTACTAAGGTCTACCCTTCCAAATGGTGGTGTGCCACAGGTTGTCTTAGGGTGGGTCACAGAGACTTTCTTTTTCTTATTTTTCTCTTTTCTCTTGAAAAATCATTTAAAGCCGGTAACACATCTTACTATCTAGAAACCTTGCTAATGGAGAAGAAACGAATGAAGATTTATTTTCATACAAGTTTTGTTTGAACCCATAATGGTTCAAGGACAGTAGCCAAAACTGAAAATATATGTATATATATATATATATATATATATAGATATATATATATATGATATATATATATATATATAGATATATATATATATATATATGATATATATATATATATATATATAATATGTATATATATATATAATGTATATATATATGTATATATATGTAATATATATATATATATATATATATATATATATATATATATATATATATATATATATATATATATATAGTTTATTTTATATATATATATATATTTATATATATATATATATATATATATATATATATATATTTATTGTAACTGTCCTTTCCTACTGTTACTAAAAATTAAATTCCTTTCTTACCAAACACTGTTCACAACCACAAGCGAAGTCCACAATCATTGGCTTAGCTATCAAATAATATCAAGAGGGCAAAAATTAAATCATTGGGGAAAACGAAACACCACGAAAACATTTAAATTTAATATAAAAACATCAAGACAAAAGTTATTCCTGAACATCGGACTACATATATTAATGAAAACCAATCCCCTGAACTATTTCTACAAAACAACACACTTACCCAATGAAGATAGTAAGGCAAACATACATCCAAAAGGGGAAGGGGCTTTAGACAGAAGGCAAACGGAAAGCAAGAATATGCGTGGCAATCTCATCTGTCTATTTCATCAGAAATATTGGTTTAATAAGAGAATAAATGGCCCAGATTTAAGCCACGTTTTATGCTTCGCAAAGAATGAAATTATGTTTTGAATATAACAGTTATTTATTTTGAAATTCCGTTGTTTCTGATTTTTTGGAAGGCTTGAAATTGATTTTGGTAATTCGTTATGCTTTCAGGCTTAAATCCTAGTCATCGAACGGGTGAGTTTTTTTTTCATAAATGTAGTTAATTTTCTATTGTTGAGAGAGACGTGGCTGGATGGAGAGATTTAAAAGCCTCACTTTCTAAGACACGACACTAAGTTTGAGAGCAAATTTGCTTCAAAATTAAACATAAGACTACGACTAAGTTAGTCTATACTCCGTTTTTTTCCATCTGTTCACCCGCCTGTAGTGCTCCCGTGTGGTAACACTGCGTTCCAGGTTTTAAATAGTTACAGCAAAACCGAAATGTAGAGAGAAACTTAACGAATTGAACGAAACGAGAGAAGAAAAACATTGAGAATAAATAAGGAATTGCTTCCCCACAGAAGAACAAGCAGAAACCAATTCCAGTGGAGACGACAATGAAAGTTGACCATCTTTAATTCCCCGACCTTCGGCCGCAGTTCCTACCTACAGCACGGCAGTCCGAAATTCCCAGTTCCTCTGTCCCTCAAATTCCTTCCCGCCTGAAAGGGAATGGGACACTGGAATGCACTCTCTCTCTCTCTCTCTCTCTCTCTCTCTCTCTCTCCCACACACAAATTCTTATCGAGCTATATGATATATCACGATATATGTTATTGGAAATACATATATATTTAACGACCTCACTATCTATTTACCTGTATATTTATCTATCTTTTTCTTCCAATTTTCCTTGACATTTAAAATAAGGGAAGGTGGGGTTCTAATTCCCTTAAGTATTTATAGTTTCATAACATATACTATAGAGAAAACTCTCTCTCTCTCTCTCTCTCTCTCTCTCTCTCTCTCTCTATTTAACATGCGAGGGGTAAGAGGTTGTAGACTTAATGGTGAAGGACATTTGAAGAGGAAATAAATGTTCGTGTGCAACACAACTTGGTAAATGTCCCTGGAAATAGCACTGGAGACTAATGTCAAATCAGTAACGTCCGTTAACCGTTAATGCAGAGTTCAATAACAACAAAGGGCCAAGGAAAGTCCTACAAGATAACTGTAATTCCCTAGTCATGGAAGCTAACCTGAGGGAAAAATAGGTGGAGATAATCACTGCTGTTATGGTTGGGATGTTGGCAGTAACGAGGACATAACTAAGACAATTTTCGTTGATATCTTATTGGAATTGCTCTGTTTCTTCCCTCTAATGAATTTTTTCTGATTCCAGAGCATGTTAAGTGTTCTACTTGGGGTCTGTTTTGGGTATCTGGAAGTTAATTTTAATTACTGACCCTTTTTTGTGTTTCGTATTATCAGATGGAATCGTGTTGGAAGGCAGTCCCTGATTATCATTATTAATTATTACAAGCAAGAGTCAACTCTAATGGAAAAACCTGAATCCTACGATCTCAGTGGTTCCAGTGTAGAAAAAACCAAATACACACTCGAATTTCTTATCAACATATATGAAAATCAATTCATTCTGAGGAAGAGCGAATTAGACACTGAAGGACATTTGTAGCTTTATGCATATATATGAATCATGGTGATGTGAAACGATATATATATATATATATATATATATATATATATATATATATATATATATATATATTATATATATATATATATATATATATATATATATATATATATATATATATATATATAATTTATATATATATATATATATATATATATATATATATATATATATATATATATATGAAGATATTTTTCATTTTACATTTCTTAAACTGAGTGACGGAGTTAGATGCAACCATGGCTAACGACTCGGAGGATATAAGATGGATTGACCAAATCTGGCTATAACCTTCAGAGGGGATAGGGATGGTGGCACATCCTTGGATGGCTAAATACCTTTAAAAGAGATGAATCCTTTGTTAAAAGAAACTGGAACAAAAAATCCATATGATTTTCATCGCGAAAAGAGTGAGAATCTTGGAAGGCCTGAAGTCCTTTGTCAGGAGTCAAAAGACATCATAGCTGAGGCAGTGGGTAGACCAAGAACGTCTTAAAGTAAATTGGGAAGGGTAGAACTTACAAGGTAAGAATCCATTGAATAAGGTTTATGTACTGTTAATTGACTGATTGATGAGGTTGCCTAGCGTCAAAGACACTAGGCGGCATCAGAGAGCCTTTGCTCCCTGATGCCATGCGACTTCGACAGCTTTCCAAATAATATTGTGTGATATAATTAACCATCATAATTAAAATTATGATCATTAAAAATATTCTTGAGAAACACGGTGCTTTCACGAGTACTTATTTGGGTTATATTTTTCATTAAATATCGATAGGAGAAAATTATGCTAATTTATGAGGCACTGCTTACCAGTGATATTTTCATTAGTTGTATTAGAACGAAATGTTATTTATGCTTTACATAAAAATTTAACATTCCTTAAATACACCACTAATTGAACTGTAAGAGTTAGGGATACGAAGACGAGGAAGATGGGACGGCGTTCAAGAAGACACGAGAGACAAAGGAACAAATATAGGACCAGACATTATTATAAGTGTAAAAGTGTTTTAAAGGACTTTAAAGAACCAAAGACATCCATACCAATAAGCACATCCTTTCGAGGAGTCCCGAAACCTCTGTGACGTCACCATGTTGCCAAAGAGACTTACAATGACTCCGGAACTCTGGGAGAAGTTTCTCACCTCACTCATCCCATTCTCATTAAGACTGAGAGTTGAAGGATCCCTTCAATATTCATTTAAAACTCAATTAGTCGTGTATTAAAGGGATGTTAAGTTTTATTTGAAGCATAAATAACATTTTTGTCAAATACAAGAAATGAAAATATCACTGGTAAGCAGTTTCTCATAAATTAGCATAATTTTCTCCTATCGGGATTTAAAAAAAATATGACCCAAATAAGTACTCGTGGAAGCGCCGTGTATTTCAAGAATTTTTATAATGATCACAATTTTAATTATGATGGTTAATTATATCACACAATATTATTTGGAAAGCTTTCGAAGTCGCGTGACATCAGGGACCATAGGCTCTCTGATGCCGCCTAGTGTCTTTGACGCTAGGCAACCTCATCAATCAATCAATAAACATAAAGTAAACCTAATTCGCTGTATTCTCAACTTGTACTGAGGTCTACCCTTCCCAATGGTGGGTGGGCAACGGGTTGTCTTAGGGTGGGTCAAAGAGACTTTTTTTTCATATTTTTCTCTTTTTCTTTTGAAAATCACTTAAAGCCGCCAACACATCGTATTACATAGAAACCTTGATATTGGGGAAGAAATGAATGTAGATTTATTTTTATACAAGTTAGGTTCGAACCCGTAATGGTTCAACGACAGAAGCTGAAACTGAATATATATATATATATATATATATATATATATATATATATATATATATATATATATATATATATATATATATATATATATATATATATATATTATATATATATATATATATATATTATATATATATATATATATATATATATATATATTATATATATATATATATACTACTATATATATATATATATATATATATATATATATATATATATATATATATATATATATAGTTATATATATATGTGTGTTTGTGTGTGTGTGTGTAAATGTATGTATATATTATATATATATATATATATATATATATATATTATATATATATATATATATATATATATATATATATATATATATATATATATATATAATATATATATAATATATATATATATATATATATATATATAGTATATATATATATATATATATATATATATATATATATATATATATATATATATATATTTGTGTGTGTGTGTATATGTATATATATATATATATATATATATATATATATATATATATATATATATATAAATATATGAATAATTATCACATCGCTGTGATTCATATAAATTATTCGAGCTTCAAATGTCCTTTAATATGTAATTCGCTCTACCTCGGAATTAATACATTATCATATATGTATACCGAAAGGGAATTTTCCAGTTGATGATAATTTCGTCCTCTTGGATTCAAACCACCGCCCAGCAGACAGAGAAGTATTTAGTGAGTATCCCAAATTCCCAACAATGGTGTTAACGACATTAAGTGATATTCAACAGAAAAGAGAAAAATAAGAAAAAAATGAAGTTTTTCTGACCCACCCAAAGACAACCCGTGGCCCACCCACCATTGGGAAGGGTAGATATTGCAGGGTAAGAATCCTTTGAATGAGGTTTATCTTACCTATATTGATTGATTGATGAGGTTACCTAGCGTCAAAGACACTAGGCGGCATCAGAGAGAATTTGCTCCCTGATGCCATGCGACTTCGACAGCTTCCAAATAATATTGTGTGATATAATTAACCATCATAATAAAAATTATGATCATTAAAAATATTCTTAAGAAACACGGCGCTTACAAGAGTACTTATTTGGGTAATATCTGTAGCAGCTCGAATAAGAGAATATTATGCTAAATTACGAGAATCTGCTTATCAGTGATTTTTTCAATACTTGTATTAGAAAGAAATATTATGTATACTATAGGCAAAAGTTAATATTCCTTTAATAGACCACTAATTGATCTTTAAATTAATATTTAAGGTATCAATCAACCAACCCATTGTCTTAAGGAGAATGGGATGAATGAGGTGAGAAACTTCTCCCAGAGCTCCGGAGTCATTGCAAGTCTCTTTGGCAACATGATGACGTCACAGATACTTCAAGAATCCTCGAAATGATGTGGTGGCCAATATGGATATATTTGGTTCCTGAAAATCCTTGAAAACGTTTTTCCCTTTATAATAATAATATTTGGTCTGAAAGAAAGCTTGAATATAAAACATAACACAAATCAACTGTTACAGAGTTATTAAAATTGTTATATATATTACATAAAATGATTCAGTCTTTCAAAACGCAAAACAATTGTTCCTTATGCTGCTCACTCCGACTCTTGGATTGTCCGAAGTAAAGAGCCTCGGGACTTCCATTTGTTACGGAGCCGATTTCAGGCTCCGTAACATTTGGTGTCCCGAGAGTCGTTTTCGGCTCAGAAGTCCTAAGAGGGAGACCCCGCGTGGTGGGTCAAAAACCCCCTCTTAGGAATCGTCGAATGAGGACTACCTCTCGGTTTGGGGTTCCGAGACAGGACAGGTTTCTGATTCTGACGTCCCCCAGCTATCCAGGAGTCCTGATGCCTTTTCCTTCTTCTTCTTCTTCTTCTTCTTCTCAGCTTGATCCATATTCTGTGTGGTTATTTTCATAAGCCTCCTTAAGCTTGTTCTTCATGAAAAAGGGGTTGTCTTCTGAATAATAATTATAATAATAAGATCATATGCATGGCAATCTCATCTGAGTATTTCAGACAACAAATCTGTAATAATATTGTTTCTATATTTTCTGAATTATTTTTCCTATAGGACTCAGCAGTCATCACCTACACGAGATATTTTCTGAAAAACTTTCAGCCCCAAAAAGTTCGACTGTCGACCCTGATGGATCCTGTGATTGCTGTCGCATTCTATACGAAACGTTTTTTAAATAATATTTATTTTCCTAGCCATCTCCTTAGACCTACCAGGACGCAGAAACAAAAGTGGGATGAAAGGCGAAATGTTGCTGGTGGATTATGATGCTAAATATCTATGCTTTTGCCTTAAATAAACTGCATATTTATTTTATAATCGGAAATTTGACCAAGTTTCAATTTTGGAGATTTGGTGTAAAGGTTCCTCTGTGTTTTATTATGATTTCCCAGTCTTCGAAACGTTTGACATTTTGTGTTTTGAATATATTTTCTTGTAGGTTATGCTATATAACATAACCTTTCTTTATAAAACATTGCTTTTGTAAAGCACCATTGTTTTATAAAATAGATAGATTGATCACGAACTACCATAACTTATTTTATTTAACCTATAATAAATAAAAGGAGTCAGACTTGGAAATCAACCATATGTTTTCATAGAATAGACGTCTTTCTTTTACTATCAAGAAATAATGCTTGATCTATTGAAAGTACTCTGTTGAAATATAAATAAAAATATATTACTTATGAAATATAAAAATTAACTTTCGTTCATCTGAAGATATGGTCATTCTATAATAAAATGGACGTGATCTTATGTTTAGTGCAAAAGAGTCATCTAACATAAAAAATAAAATAGCAACATGAGATCTCCTCCTTTTTGTAGTTATACATACGACCTCTTTAGAGAAGTCTACTGTAGATAAACGTGTACAGTTAACTTTGCTGCAGAATAAATCCATAATTCTTAAGACCAAAATATAGCATAAGGTCTCATCCACAAATTAACCATATGCAAAATGTTGTTATGGAAAGATATTCTCAAGGAGATAATAAAAAAAATATTGGTTTAATAGCAGAATAAATGGCCCAGATTTAAGCCAAATTTTATGCATCGTAAAGAATGAAATTATGTTTTGAAATGTAATAGTTATTTATTTTGAAATTCCGTTTTTTTTAAAGCTTGAAATTGATTTTGGTAATTCATTATGCTTTCAGGCTTAAATCCTAGACATCGACCGGGTGAATTTTTGTTCATAAATGTAGTTTTTTTTTTTTATTGTTGATAGAGATGTGGCTGGAGAGATTTATGAGCATCACTTTCTAGGACACGACAATAATTCTGAAAGCAATTTTGCTTCAAAATTAAACCAAAGACCTCGGCTAAGTTTGTCGAGTTTATTTTAACTTTTTTATTTTTTACTTTTAATTACTGATAACTTTTTTTTTTTTATTTTGAGATCACCGGTTTATGGTTTTTGTAAAAAAATATTAGTTTAAAGATAAAAGATTAATATTTACTCAACATAAAATGAACTAGTCTGTTTTTTGGGGAGGGGAAGTTGTCAGTTCAAAAATAAAAAAAAGAAGTTTATCTTGGTTTTTCAAAGTAAGATTAATAATAGTCAAGAGAGTAGCGATCAGTGAAAAATCCAAAGGTTGAATGAAACATGACAACAACAAAAGTGGACCACACAATTGATATTCGAAGAAGGAATAAAACTTAAAAAAGAAACATTGCACAAAAATAATAAAATGAAATGACAGGTGGATCTTCCCTCTACTGAAAATGAGAATTACGGAGTAAGAATAATAGTTGTATAAATCAATTCGTAACAAAATTCTTTCACGCAAAAATGGGAATATTGGCAACAGTAATAAAATATAAAACATGAATAACTACTAATATATGTGTGGGGAAACAACAAAAAGGAAATGTAGAAAGAATACTAACGAATTGAACGAAACAAGAGAAGCAAAACATTGAGAATAAACAAGGAATTGCTTCCCCGCAGAAGCAGAAGCAGAAACCAATTCCATTGGAGACGACAATAAAAGTTGACCAGCCTTCTATTCCGCGACCTTCGGCCGCAGTTCCTCCCTAAAACACGGCAGTCCGAAATTCCCAGTTCCTCTTTTCCACAAATTCCTTCCCGCCTGAAGGGGAATGGGACACTGGAATGCACTCTCTCTCTCTCTCTCTCTCTCTCTCTCTCTCTCTCTCTCTCAAATTCTTATCGAGCTATATGATATATCACGATATTTGTTATTGGGAATACCTATATATCTATCGACCTCACTATCTATTTACCTGTACATTTATCTATCTTTTTCTTCCAATTCTCCTTGACATTTAAAATGAGGGAGGGTGGAATACTAATTCCCTTAAGTATTTATAGTTTCATTACCAATACTATAGAGAAAACTCTCTCTCTCTCTCTCTCTCTCTCTCTCTCTCTCTCTCTCTCTCTCTCTCTCTCTATTTAACATGCGAGGGGTAAGAGGTTGTAGATTTAATGGTGACGGATATCTGAAGAGGCAATAAATGATCAGGGCCAACATAACTTCTTGGTAAAGGTCCCTGGAAAATCAAAGGTAATTACTTTATCACTGGAGACTAATGTCAAAGCAGTAACTTCCGTTAACAAAGGGCCAAGGAGAATCCTACAAGATAACTGTAATTTCCTAGTCATGGAAGCCAACCTGAGGGAAAAATTGGTGGAGATAATGACTGCTGTTATGGTTGGGATGTTGGCGTTAACGAGGACATAACTAAGACAATTTTCGTTGATATCTTATAGGAAATTGCTCGTTTCTTTCCTCTAATGAATTTTCTCTGATTCCCAGAGCATGTTAATGTCTTTTTACTTGGGGTTCCTGTTTTGGGTATCTGGAAGTTCATTTTAATTACTAGCCCTTTTTTGGGCTTCGTATTATTAGATGGAATCATGTTGGAAGGCAATCCCTGATTATTACTATTAATTATTACAAGCAAGAGTCAACTCTAATGGGAAAACCCGAATCCCACGATCCCAGTGGTTGCAGTGTAGAAAAAACCAAATACGCAACTGAAATTTCTTGTCAACATATAATAAGAAACAAATTCATTCTGAGGAAGAGCAAATACATATATAGATTACAGTGATATGATAAGACATATATATATATATATATATATATATATATATATATATATATATATATATATATATATATATATGTGTGTGTGTGTGTGTGTGTGTGTGTGTGTGTATATATATATATATATATATATATATATATATATATATATATATATATATATATATATATATATATATATATATCTAATGTCTTATCGCTTGGCGATAGACTTTTTGTGTTCTCCTTACGACTGTCATTCGTAAGTATTTTTGGTTCCTCTCATCTCCCTGGATATCTTAGTAGAGAGGTTCTTTCTTGACTAGAGGAGATGATTCAAACAGGCAAGTTGAACAAGATAACAACTTTATTCTGTAACTCCATACTAGGAGATGCAGCTCGGTCCGGAAGACCGATATGTTTGATCGTTGACGTGGAACTGCCATTCTAAAGCATCGCGTCGATAGCGGAACATTAGCTATCTCAGCAATTCATATAAAAAACATACGTAGTCCGCCGGCTCGGAAGTTACAAGTTTCCGGCGTAGGTTAACAGGTCAACCGCTTCCCATGGAAGTTGTTGTGCAAAGTTATCATAAACATAAAAATGTTGACAAAGCTTAGAGCTAGATCAGGCTACTGCAGACAGCGCATAGCGTAATCTAGGTCTGCTTTGGTCACGTAGAACCCTCCTAATGCCATGACCCCCAGGTCATTGGTTTATATTTACAGATCTTGTAAATTTAATATATATGTAATTATTACATTAGGCTCGGACTGCTACCTATTCAAGCCTTGAATAACAAAAAAAAATTACTTAACATTGTTCATAGGGAGCGTGCCTCGAACATACGTCTAGGTATAACATAATAAGTGATTAAATGCATAAAAAAGGTTCTGTTGACATACCCTTGTTGGACATATTCATAAACAAAGATAAATGCATGGAAAATATAGATGCATGTTTGGTAATACTAATGATTAGGTACCCAATAATAATAAAAAGGTAAAAATCAAAACATGTATACATGATTAATATGATAAGGTAACCTGATTAAGAATAATGGTTACTAAATAATGATTATAGCATGATCATGGATAATTGTTAAAGAGTACTTGACACTCTTTGTAATAGATAAATATATTGTACAATGGTATATAGTATAACTATGGAAATCTGCAGAAAAGCAATATATAGGGCTGATATATTTTATTAGGTGCCCGAAAAATACCTTTAGGAATATATTAATGTATAATATTGGGCTATAATGATTTATTAGGCGCCCTGGAGATACTTTAACTGTTCAAATGCAAAGGCGTGAGTCTTTCTTGTCCTACATTTTTGCCAGCATACGGACCGCTTTTCACACACAACACAATTCCAGACAATTCCCTAGGCACGAACTGAAGTGGCCAGGTTCAGGCGGCCCTAAACGCAAACGACTTGAGTTTAACGGTACGTCATCTAGACGGCCAGTACGTTCCCTTGGAGATCCTTCTGTTTACGCCTCAGCCTACGCCAAGCAAAGATGTTGACGGCGATAACCAATATGGCCGTCACGCTGAACACGGCTAGCAGAATGTAGTAGCGAAGATTTTCTCCACCTGCATAAGTCGATGACGCGTGGGTCATCTCAGCCAGTTGCGTCAGACGATGAGCTACTCGCGCGTTGTATGGGAGAGGTAGTGATGGGACGATTGTGGAAGCCCACGTGTAGTTCGCGAAACCAGCCTTCTCACGTATATCGTGTTGACCCCTCTGACGGTATAGTTTTGTAGATGTCACCCGTACAACCATCGGCTGCTACGAAGATAGGGGCATGGGCGGTGGTACTGTCCGGACCACACGACGTCGAATCCGCCTTTATCATAACGGATCCAGGAACCATTCATTATCATGTAATTGAATTTATTACCGTAAAAGGGATAAAGTTTCCCCAGACAACCTTCGCTTGTATGAGAGAGAGAGCCGTTTAGCACTATGTCTAACTCACATGAATCCGTTTGATATAGGATAGCATTCAAAAGAGTCAGCTGTACAAATTTTATTATTCATGGCTTCTGAACAGTGAGTGAGTTTATCTAAGTCTTTAATGATTGTAAATGATTTCTTATCAGAAGAAATCAGTACATGCCCCGTTAAATTGGATATTAACTGGATTTGAGTTATTCGTCATGAAAGTAGGAAACGGTGCTATTTTTTATGATTGCCAAGCATCGGAAGAATCAAAAGGAATTGTGATCATAATTCTATAATTTTCAACGGAAAGAAGAAAACAAACACAGGGAACATCACCCGTTCACGAGCAAGGACGTCATCACGACTTCCGACGCGAGACGTAGACAGGAACTGAGACGTCATCCCATGTCAACAATCCTTCGCAATATAATCTGGAGCTAAGTACCATTTTTATCTATTCAGGTCTTTTCCTCAGTGAAGTGTTGTTCATCAAGAGTCGATCATCCAGTATTCTGGGGGTGAGTTGTTTCGCCATATTAATCTTCCTTCATTACAGAATCAATCTTCAACTACGAGGTTCTCGCCAACAGAATAATTTTTTTTTTCTCTTCTCGTTGTCATTAACCGTTTCTTGCAGGAATTCTCCGTATAATATTTTATCATATTATCTGTATTTTGTATCTTTTGGGGAATTTTCCTATTATTATAACACACTTATACAGTACATTGCTTATGCGTTTACGTAGTGGTCGAGTGTACTCTTATAGATATTTTGATAGGATTGCAAGGAATAGAAGTGATAAGAAAAAAGTGAAAGCCGAAATGGCAACTACTCCGGCTGGCAACCCCCATGTGGTGACTCTCGTTAGCGCGTGAGGCCCGTCAGCGATTGTCCCTTTTCAAGGTCGGGTCAATGGGTTCCTGCCTCAAAATGTTGAGGCATGGATCTCATCTGTAGACGCTCATTTAAAAGCAAAAAGCATCACAGACCCTGCAGTACAATTACAGGAGGCCAAGAGCTTCATTGACTTTGCAAAAGGTGACGCAAGTGCGTATCTAAGGGGGGTTTCTTTCCAAGAGGCGCTTACATGGGACGAGTTCAAAATTAGATTAACGTGCCGTGTATGGGGGTGAAGAGGCTTTAGATGTAGTATTGGCATTGAGAAATATCCTTAACCAAGCCTCCATGACTCAGCTCAATGTTGTCGAGCGGGCGGCGCTAATTGCCGACCGGCTAAATGATATCAGGATAGTTTAAGTAACTCCGGGTGGGTTGCGGTGCTAAAATCAAAGTGAAAGATTTTATCCGTTTGATCTACCTTACGTCTATCACTGCAATGTTGCCTGAAGCGTTAGTACGGTGTTTTGATAAAAAATTGCAGCCCGACAGTACGGAATTAGATGTGTAGTATAAAAACAAATCAAAAAACACATGTCTAAATGTACCGACCTAGATCCTTCGCTCATTCAAGTTTTTTGCAAAAAATGATAACAAGCCACAACAAGTAAATGTGGTACATAATAATAATCAAGTTGCAGGGATGGTTTGTTATAACTGTAAACGACCAGGTCACATGATTTCAGACTGTCGACGCGTTTTTGTTCAATTCACAATAGTTCAACTCATTCATATAACCGTTGCTACTTCGAGGAATCAACAGCAGAATGCTACAAACACGCAACCAGTTGCCAGTGCAAATAAAAAGAAAGGTCCTCAGTACTATAAGAAGAAACAACCAAACGGAAATTCTGCACAACAGCAGAAACAAACAATCGTGCTTCAGGTACCTCTGTTCCTGGGCCGTCTAGCCAGAACTCGCAAGGGCAAGCGAATTTTCAGGGTGTGATAAACAAAACAAATACCACGTAGTTCACTCCAAGGGGGGAGAGGGCGATGTTGGGTCATCAATATCAACATCTTTTGTATCAAATAATCAGTTTTAATCATTTATCAGATCATTGTGAGTCCATTGATTTTCCTATGAAACACACGGCCGAATCAAAAAAATCTGTGCAGGTTCCCGTAGATTTGCAACAAATTCATGCAATTATTAGTCAAAACGAGTTGCGACCAACCTTACATGCAGTAAATTTGGACCATAAGTCATTCACTTTGTTCTTTGATTCTGGTAGTCCACGTAATATATGGATTTAAGGACTCATCATTTACTCTTTTCAAATTTCCCTATAGAAAAGTCCGGAATAAGGCTCTCAGGCATTGGGAATAATGAATTAAATGTTGTGGGGCGTAACTCATGTACAGTACAAGGTCGGTAAGCGCACGTTTGCTGATACTTTGTCGTTGTACAAAACATTAATATGTATCCCGCAGTAATTATCGGATACCCGTCTATGGGCACTCAAATATTATCTTAGCACCTGCAAAAACACGGCGTGTATATCAAAGGGAAATTCTATAGGTCTTCTAATACCCTAAAATCAGTTTTAGATAATAAAGAGACAGACAGAGTTGTCACTTACATTACGGAACCAATCACCTGTCTCATGAACCAAGAAATAATACAGGCAACCCAACAGAACTCTCGCTCACCCGTAATATCAGCTTGCACGCAAACTCTCGAGCCTAACGTAACTTCAAATAATTTAGTGCGTGGTTTTTAAAGAGAACCTGCCAGGATCTGAAAACATTAATCCTTTCCGAAACTCTGAAAACACACGGGATTATCCGTCACACAAGCCGTTTATACAGTCGGCTCACAACAACAATGTAACATCGAAGTCTGTAATCATTTGGAATACCACTTTAGTAATCCACAAAAATCAACATATCTTGGATGCCGAAGTTTATAAAACATCGCATTCTTACCGTAGCTGAGATAAATCACGCTCAATCAGTCGCGGATGAACCCCTTTTGCAATCTATAAAGAATAAATCAATAAGGACATTCAAGAAGAAGAAATTCAGCAGAAATTTTTGAATCTGTTAACTAAAATATCATGATGTTTTTTCCACTACGGATGGAACCTTAGGAAAAACGGATGTCATCGAGCATCAAATAAGGCTCAAGGACAAACAGAAAGTAATCTATGTACCTTCGTACCGACTTCCTATGAAATTTCAGAATGAGATAACAGAGGAAGTAGGTAAAATGTTAAAAGAAGGAGTCATTAGGAAATCAAACAGCCCTTATAATTTTCCGTTAATAGTAGTACCGAAAAAAGATCGAACTTGGCAGATATGCGTAGATTTTCGTCGTTTAAATGAAGAAACAATCCCTGACAGATTCCCAGTACCATGTACCGATGATATCCTATCCTTACTAGGCCAGAATAAATATTTCACAAGCCTAGACTTACTAAAAGGATTTCATCAGATTCCGTTGGAACAAGAGAGTATCCCATACACTGCCTTCAGCACAGCCAGGGGACATTATGAATTTTGCGTATGCCTTTTGGTTTACGTTGTGCTCCTATAACTTTTACTCGTATGATAAACATCGTGTTTGGAGACTTGTTGGGAGATATCCTACATGCCTACATGGATGACTTAGTAATCTTTTCCAACACATTAGAAGAACATTTACGTAAATTGGAGTTAGTGTTACAAAGGTTAAGGCAGCATAATTTAAGGGTAAAGATAAGTAAGTGTGAATTTTTTAAAAACAGAACTAGTCTATCTAGGTTTCACGGTTTTCTAGTGAAGGTCTTTTAAGTCGTCCACGATAAGGTGTCGGCTATCCGTAACTTTCCGATACCTACTAACGTCAAGGGAATACAGCAATTTTTAGGATGCAGCGGATACTATCCAGCCGCTTCATCCGCAACTACTCAATCATAGCCGCTCCCCTAACCGATCTTATAAAAAAGGGCGTAGATTTCGTATGGTCTGAAATTCATCAACAGCGCGTTCGATAAATTGAAAGATGAACTGTGTAGTTCTCCATATCTTGAAATTTCCTGACTTCGGTAAGGAATTTTTCATAGCAACAGACGCCTCAGACCTAGGAGTAGGTGGGGTATTGCTTCAACAATATGATAAACAGTTTTTCCCTATAGCTTTTTATTCACGTAAACTGAGACCTTCCGAAAGTAAATATGCAGTAATAGACAAGGAAGGGCTCGCTATTGTTAATTCACTCGTGCATTTAAATTCATAATATACGGTTACCCCGTCAAGGTTCTCACTGATCATAAGCCCCTAAACCGACTTCTTTAAAGGCTTTGTTAGTCACAGCCCCAAGCGAACTCGGTGGCACATGATCATTCAGGACTTTGGCGCGAGGATCGGGTATTTACCAGGGAAAGCAAATATCATTGCTGACGCATTATCACGCAACCCCTCTTCATCTTGTACCGAGCCATTAGCTGAATTAATAGTATCTCAACCTCCACGCCCGTTGTTAAAACTATATCTGAACAGGAAGATCTGGGCTGGAGTGCTGAACTATTACAGACGGAACAAAGAAAAGATCAAATAGAAAAAATCATCATTGCGTTTTTAAACGGAAATCCGAAGGAAAAAGAATACCTAAAGTATAAGCAGCAGAATTATATCCTACAGGACATATCCTGTGTAGATCCGTGACGAGGAAAACCCGCAACACACCGCAGTTGAATAACAACCAGGTGGTGGTGCCTATCTCACTCATACCCACTGTCTTAAAATGGTTGCATGAAAATCCACTGCACGGACACCCGGGTTATACTTGATGTCACAGAAAGCCAAATCCTTATTTTATTGGCATACGATGCTTACAGATATAAAAAAGCACATAGCAAATTGTCAAATTGTCGCACTGTCAAGAATACAAAGGGCACACGAAGACACCTGTCAGCCTAGGGCTTACCCGTGCCAAATCAACCCTTTGAAAGAGTACATTTAGATTTATTAACAGGATTTTTTACGAGTCAGACAGAGGAAATAAGCACATCCTAGTAATTATACGACGCTTTGACTCGATATACAGAACTTATAGCGCTTAAAACAAAAAACCGCGGTCGAGTGCCGCTAGGAAGTTTTACGAGTGCTACATTTGTAAACATGGAATTCCCACACCTCATTATCTCAGACTCGGGCGGGGAGTTCAATAATCATTTCCTTAACTCCTTGTGCGAATTCCTTTGTATAAAGAAAATCAATACCATGATCTATCACCCAGAGTCTAATGGCTAGTGGAAAGGGCAAATCGTAAGGTTTTAAACATTTTAAGGGTCACCTTAGGGGGGGCAGATCCCAACTGGGACATTGCCATACCTGCGGTACTAAGCACACTTAATCACTCGTATCATGTGTCTATTAAAATGACACCGCACGAGGCACTGTACGGTAATCCCGGCCCGGCCCGAACGCCTTTCACATCTTAAAGCCTACAAACTAATTTATCAAATCCTCTAAAGATGTTATGGATGCAAGCATAAGTCGATATAATATAATTCGTAAGAATTTAGAAGAAGCACAGATCATAATGAAAAAAAATCATGATAAAATAGCTAAGCCAAACTAGAACATATGCCGTGGGCGATCAGGTATACATACAAGTATAACGTACGTAAAGGTTTAAATTATAAACTGACACCTAAGTTTGAAGGCCCGTTTAACATTTTAGAAAATTTAACGGCCAATAGAGTTAGGGTTCAAAATGTATCCAAACCCACTGATGTGAGAATAGTACCCATTGGCACATATCAGAATCTAAAGAAGGGTAGATGGAGTGAGGGAAAAAATGGTTGTATTTATGAAACTTGTATAATAATTTATATATATATCTATTAATCATATTGTATGTAAACCTATTCTTTTACGCGAGTTATTACATATGTTTTACTCATTGCAGGTTTCAAAAATGAATCTGTTATTGTTTGGAGTGATATTGTGTATTCAGACATCTTTGTTGTATGGAAAGAGCGCTAGGGACGAAAGAAATAGAATTTAATCATGGCTCGATTATCGAGAGAATCGATGATGTATTCATGTGTCAAGTAATATTGTTATCGAGGTAGATATGCATGCTATTTTCTTGCCTGAAGATGACGTCCTTAACTTAAAGAATGACCTGATGAGGTTTGGTATTTCCCTTAAGGAAATGCACGAACGTAATTTTCATGCTAACTCAGAGATTTCACTAGCTCAAACACTAAGCGTCGCGGAAATGTTCTTGTCTTTATGACATACAAAATATATATATATAATATATATATATATATATATATATATATATATATATATATATATCAATATATATATATATATATATATATATATATATATATATATATATATATATATATATATATATATATATATATATATATATATATATATATATATATATATATATATATATATATATATATATATATATATATATATATATATATATAATATATATACGTATTATATATGGTAATAATCAGTGTTAAGATTCCTTTCAGTAGCAATACATTCTTCTCTTTGGCAGGAGAGAGGGGAATGATAACTAAACAAAATAATAACTGGCTGCATCAGTTTGTTATTGGAACAGATAACTTCTTATCTTCGATTATGCAATGAACTGTGCCATTGTATTGAAACCCAGAAGCTGAACGTATTATAACTAAGAAGGAAGCGAGGGAAATGGCTCGGGATAGAGACAGATGGAGAGGAAAACTGTATCAGCCTTATGCCACTGGCGGGAAAGATAAAGTAAGGAAATAAAAGTAAAGTATATATATATATATATATATATATATATATATATATATATATATATTATATATATATATATAGTATATATATTAAGCCATTTTTCTTTTTACATTTCTTAGACTGTGTGACGGAATAAGAATACAACCATTGCTAACGACTCTAAGGATAATAAGATGGATTGACCGAATCCGGACTATAACCTTCAGAGAGGCCAGGGGTGCTGGCATATCCTTCATATTACGTTCCTGGATAGTTAAATACATTAAAAGAGACGAATACTTTGTTAAAAGAAACTGAAACAAAAATCCATACGATTTTCATCGCGAAAAGATTGAGGCCTGTAGTCCTTTGTCAGGAGTCAAAAGACATCATAGCTGGGGCAGTGGGTAGACCAAGAAAGTCTTTAAGTAAATTGGGAAGGGTAGACCATACAGAGAAAGAATCCCATGAATAAGGTTTACGTTCTTTTTATTGACTGATTGATGAGGTTGCCTTGCGTCAAAGACACTAGGCGCCATCAGAGAGCCTTTGCTCCCTGATCCCATGCGACTTCGACAGCTTCCAAATAGTATTGTGTGATATAATTAACCATCATAATTAAAATTATGATCATTAAAAATATTCTTGAGAAACACGGCGCTTCCACGAGTACTTATTTGGGTTATATTTTTCATAAAATATTGATAGGAGAAAATTATGCTAATTTACGAGACACTGCTTACCTGTGATATTTTCATTAATTGTATTGGAAAGAAAAGTCATTTATGCTTTAAATAAAATCTAACATTCCTTAAATACACCACTAATTGAAATGTAAGAGTTAGGAATACGAAGAGGAAGGCCTGAGAGAGGAAGATGGGACTGAGTTCCAGAAGACATGAGAGACAATGGAACAAACGAAGGACCAGACATTATTATAAGTGGAAAAGTGTTTTAAAGGATTTTTAAGAACCAAAGACATCAATACCGATAACCACATCCTTTCGAGGAGTCCCAAAGCCTCTGTGATGGCCACCATGTTGCCAAAGAGACTTACAATGACTCTGGAACTCTGGGAGAAGTTTCTCACCTCACTCATCCCATTCTTCTTAATTAAGACTGAAGGTTGAAGGATCCCTTCAATATTCATTTTAAACTCAATTAGTCGTGTATTAAAGGGATGTTAAGTTTTATTTGAAGCATAAATAACATTTCTGTCTAATACAAGAAATGAAAATATCACTGGTAAGCAGTTTCTCATAAATTAACATAATTTTCTCCTATCGAGTTTTTGAAAAATATGACCCTAATAAGTACTCGTGGAAGCGCTGTGTTTCTCAAGAATATTTTTGATAATCAAATTTTAATTATGATGGTTAATTATATCACACAATATTATTTGGAAAGCTGTCAAAGTGGCGTGGCATCAGGGAGCAACGCCTCTCTGATGCCGCCTAGTGTCTTAAAATCTTATCACAAGCAATAGATAACCGGTCATTACCCATTCTCGAGTCCCTCTTCATTAAACAATTGTCACCAACCCTCAACAACCATTCAACTGCTGTACAACTGAACATTACTTAATAGACCATTCTACCTTCTCGCCTTTGTATTTGCATCTTCCCGTTAGTCAAAAATAAATAATACTTATTCAGTCTTATCTATACTTCTGTACCGGTGAGTTCTCGTTTCGCTATTTTTTGCTTTGTGTCCGCCTTTATATATATATATATATATATATATATATATATATATATATATATATATATATATATATATATATATATATATATATATATCTATTTTAATGTTTAATTTTTTTCTCCTTTTGTAATCATATACATAAAATTTTTTGCCTGTTAGGATTCAATATTTTGTTTCTCCTGTCTTTAGTAATAAACGTAATTTTCTTAGTTGTTCAGGTGTGGTTTGTGTTTTAAGTGTTTTGTTTGTTTATTTATTTTGAAAGTTTCATGTACTTTGTAGCTTTGCTTTTTTACTGTTGATCTCTTATTCAATTAGTTACCGTCTTACTTTTATATAAAATTCGAATTTCACTAATATATTTTTAATAATCTATATAATTCTTTTAAAAATGCATAATTTTATTACTGTGCCCCATTTTAGTCCTGATTTACTGTACAGAATTTTAATTTTTTTCCCTGTTTTTAGCCCTGAAGATGAGATTTGTATCCCGGAAACGTAGGCGTTGGATAAAAAATAAAAGTTTTTCACGAAAAATGCTGAAGTTTCTGCTGGCCATACTCTTTTTATTAAAGATCCGACTTTCTAGAAGCGACAATGCCATTCATTATATATATATATATATATATTATATATATATATATATTATATATATATATATTATATATATATATTATATATATGGATCCAGACACACAGACATATTTATTTATTTATTCGTTTGTTTATGAGTTGATAGACATACAAATAAGTATCCAATGACAGCCTTTCCAAGTGACACTGTAAATAAATTTTTATGTCGTTCACCAAAAGACATTAAAGTAATTTACTTTTCGAACAGCTGACAAGTGTCAGGGAGGAACCCCAGAGACGGGACGATCAAAAAGAATGACTGGGACGAGACCTCTCCTCAGGGACACAGGTAAGATCCTGACGAAGGTTTCCTCTGCATTCTACTTTCAAAGTTCTTTTCATTCCCTTTTGTGCCCATAGCTTTCGCTTCCGTCACGGGAATAAGGCGATAATAGAAAGTATACTTATTTAACTCATTAACACAATTATCAGAAACGCAATAACTGAAGGATGCGGTAATCACTCGTCTTTGTATGATTTCTGTTCATGAAATCATTTCTCTAATAATTGCGCACATTTGGTATAAAGATCCGGTTTGTGATATTTCAACAACGAGTAATCGCTTTTTTTTTTTTTTTTTTTTTTTTTTTTTTTTTTTTAACGGTGCATCAGCATACGATACGCTGATTTATATCAATAGAATTACATGATTCACATAGGAAATATTTGGAAAGCTCGTTGTCAATGTATGATACCTGACGTCATGCACGAAAGCTATATCGGCGTGTGTTTTTTTAATGTATCATTCTACGATTTACTAAATACAGGGAAATGACTAGAGTAGCGTTCAATATAGGCAAACAAAAACAGAAGATGAATACGTATTCTCTCCTCATATGAGTCTGCAAACGCTCCTAAATAGTCGCGTTGCTTTTGCCGAGCTAATAGTCCATTTCCGTGCTTGCATGCTTCTCTCCCATTCCGTACTTTTCCGTGGTTTTTAAAATTGGGGTGAATATTTTCCTTTTCTTGAATGGCGCAGTAGAAAGCACTCACATTCCAACTGCGTATTTCTCTCACCCTAAAAATGGACACATTCGCTCTGTCGAAAATATATTTATTAAAAAAAATCGGTTTCAAAATATGCTTTGTATTCCGAGGAAGAAATTTGCACGCTATTTCAATTGCAAATGACTAATAGCCCAGTGGATGTGTTTGGATGGATGAATGATTGTCCGGTGGTATGTAGGATTCTTTGTTATGAATTACTTTGCTGCAAGATTTTTTTTTTCCTGGATTTTATGTTATTGTAAGGAATATATTAAGTTGCTAATTCACAAACGCATTCATGGAATAAATTGAAATATATTTCAGTAAGGCGGCTGGCCTGCTCAGTCTACAAATAGTTTGGTACAGACAGATTCACAGAGGATATCTATAATAAACTGTTTTTTTAAAGTATAATGTAATTTTGTGACTAACTCAAATGACCCCGTTTCGTTGTATAAAATGCATCAGATTAACAGAAAAAGAGGTGAGGCAATAAGTGATAAATTTTACTTGAATAACTCTTATGTTCTACTAATACTCTAAGAAGTGAGTTCGGGATGCAAACTATAGAACAAGGCGTGATCCGACCTCCAGCTTACTCGGGCGCCTGGTAAAATCTAGTCAAATAGAACGTTGTTTAACCAGCGAAAATTAAAATAAATACGCTCTATTTTATTAGAAATAATTGTTCTGTACTGTTTTACATGAGCATTATTTTTGTTTACATTTTAATTGTGATAGATAAATCATAAATATCCTATCCTAAAATTCCTTTATCTTTAAGTCAACACGAAACACCATTTTCAGAGCTTTTTAGACTCCATAGACCTTTCCTACCCCACCAACAAGAATAACAACAGCAATAAAGTAGTTTGAAGGCTTACTCCCCGAGTAAGCGAAAAATACTATAAATAAAACACTGCAGAAAAGACTTTTTTTTTTACGGAGTAACGAATTTCAGATGAGGGAAATATTTGAAATAGCAGGACGCCATTTGAGTGACTGGCGTGAAAAGTTTTTTTTTTTTTTTATTGTTGCTTCAGATCTCTGTTGCGTTCATAACAGAATACATAAAAATGAATAGAACTTAAATGTAAGGGAAATTTTAGTACTATACATTTTTGGCTGAATTATTCAGGAAATATGCGGTATTTATCAGGGGGGTGGATAAACGTAGGTTCTTTATTTTCGCTGTTTATTTAATATCAAATATAGTTTCAACGTTCTTTGAAATTTAAGAGTACTCTCTCTCTCTCTCTCTCTCTCTCTCTCTCTCTCTCTCTCTCTCTCTCTCTCTCTCTAGAATAATAAATGCAGTTTTAGATCAAGAATGAATATGATTTTAAGATTCTTTTAAATGCGGAGTTTCTCTCTCTCTCTCTCTCTCTCTCTCTCTCTCTCTCTCTCTCTCTCTCTCTCTAGAATAATGACTGTGGATACGAGCAAGTATTTGAAAAGGAAACGATAATGACGATAATGATGATATAACAGACATTTTTCGTATTAAGAGACATCTAGATCTTACTGTCGACTTGTTTTCATTAATTAGACAGTTAAAACCTGTAATTCATAATAAATAATAACGGTAGGAGAAACAAGTACAAGAAAGAAAGGGAAGGAAGGAGCAAAAAAGAAAACTGAAACGGAAAAGGAGAGAGGTGGTGGAAAAATATTGTAATTTTTTTTTTTTTTTTTTGGGTGACCCCAAAAACCCCCGTTCTTGCCTGCCAACGGCTCGGTTAATTGGAGAAAAACATTTCACTGGGACATGATGCTCACTGTCATGTATGTGCCTGTGTTTTTATATTTACATTTTTTATTTTTATTTTTACTTGCTTTTACATCCCTGGCATTTAGTATTCGTGCGCATGGGATGTTTGAAAAAAAAATCATATTCCCATTATTTTTTGGTTTTGGTTTTTTTCTGTGACATGGAAATTTTATGGAAATGTTTCGCGTTTTGCTGTTTTTGTAGTAGTTAATATAGTTAATTTTTGCTTACTGTGGGAGTAAGCCTACAAACTACTTTGTTGTTGTTTGTTGTTGTTGTTGTTGTTGAGTTAAAGATACAGGAATGTTAGGATATGATAAAACCACCTCATTATAACAAGATTTACAGGGAACGGATGTTAATACCCTCAGGGATCAGCCCCACTCAGAAGTAAAAGAAAAAACAGTTATTTGAAAGAACTGTTTCTTTTTATTGATAAATATATATATTCACTTCAAAATATTTTGATATCTTCGGTGCGCACTCTTCCCTGTAATGAATGAAGACTGCTATCCATCTCTCTCTCTCTCTCTCTCTCTCTCTCTCTCTCTCTCTCTCTCTCTCATTTCACGGAAGGTTACCCGAGGTACATAACTCCCATCACAAGGTAATTTTGACACGAATGTCAACATGTTCATTTCCGTGAGTTAATTTCACACTCATTACCCTCGTCCTAAGGAGAGGCCATTTCATCAAGCTCGTCATAGAAAAAAAAGTGACATTAGAAGACACAAAATCCTTCTGGGAGCTCATTAACTAAACTACCTCCTTGGCATCTAGAAACTACATCGCTCCGCGGGAGCCGTTTGGAGCGAGCTCATTTTTGACGATTAGGATACCCTCTTGACATCGGTGGGTATCCAAGTCACTCATATAAGTACACGATGACCGGGTGTTTGAGAGAGAGAGAGAGATTTCCATGTCACCCCTTTCTGAAAGACAGGTGCCTGCGAGTGCGAAACTGGCCAAATGTTCTACTACCTACTATGAGATTCAGGGCCTCTGTAACAAGGTTTTTTGGACTTTGCTACTTATCAAAGCATCAGATGTAGCTGAAAGTTGACATATGTATATTTTACAACCACACAAATTTTGGCAGCATTATCAATGGCCTAAATCTGATAGTTTTAATTTTTATAGAGTAAAAATTATCCAGCCGATGCCATGGCCAGTGATTACGAGCCAAGAGTCGAAAAACGTTCATTACGTAAGCAAGGTAAACAACATTTGACGAAGCCCCTGCCCATCCACCAGACAGAAACTCAATCACCTTATTCCATCGGCTCTGAAACCCATAGCAGTCAATAATAGCTAACAGGATTTGGAATTTTCCTCGTGGTTGCAAAACTGAATTTGTCTTATGACAAAGACTTCATGAATGGCGGAACGATACATAAATGTGGGTGGGGTATCTGTGCTACCATAGTAATCTTACTGTAGTAATAGCAGCAATATGCATGAATTAAACATTTAGGCCAACTGCTGGGATCCTTGAGGATCATTTAGCACTTCTTGCAACTACTCGAGAAATGAGTTTTTATAGCCAGAAGTTAAATTTTATAATCCAACAATGGCCATGATAGCCTTCAGTGTTATCCTAAAATTATAACGAGGCCAAAGTGGGTGGAGCCTCATGAAGTCAT
>NC_087204.1:17608056-17610556 GCF_015104395.2 Macrobrachium nipponense | reverse complement strand
CTTGCTGATATTCTTTTTACGGGATAGGAAAGCCCTATAGAAAAGCCTAAAAAGGTCTGAAAAATTGGTTTTGCGTTGAGATTAAGATACAGGAATTTTAGGATTCGATAAAACAACCTCATTATAACAAGATTTACAGGGAACCGGATGTTAATACCCTCAGGGATCAGCCCCACTCAGGGTAAAAAAAAAAGTGAGGTGAAAGAACTGCTTCTTTATGTTGATAAATATATATATTCACTTCAAAATATTTTGATATCTTCGGTCAGCACTGTTCCTTGTAATGGATGAAGACTGCTATCCAATCTCTTACTCTCTCTCTCTCTCTCTCTCTCTCTCTCTCTCTCTTGGCCTGCCACCTCGGTGCCGCGAGTTCGATACTCGGCCATTCCACTGAGGGGTTAAAGATGTGTATTTCTGGTGATAGAATTTCACTCTTGACGTGGTTCGAAAGTCACGTAAAGCCGTCGGTCCCGTTCCTGAATAACCACTGGTTGCAGTCAACGTAAAAACACCAAACAAAAACAAACTCTCTCTCTCTCTCTCTCTCTCTCTCTCTCTCTCTCTCTCTCTCTCTCTCTCTCTCATTTCACGGAAGGTTACCCGAGATACATAGCTCCCATCAAGAGGTAATTTTGACACGAATGTCAACATGTTCATTTCCGTGAGTGAATTTGCACACTCATTACCCACGTCCTGAGGAAAGCCCATTTCATCAAGCTCTTCACACACAAACACACACACACACACACACACACACACACAAAAGTGACAGTTAGAGACACAAACTTCTAGGAGGCCATAAACTAAACTACCTTCCTGGTGTCTTTTTGACGTTTAGGATACCCTCTTGACATCGGTGGTACAGTCACTCATATAAGTTCATGGATGTCCAGGTGTTTGAGAGAGAGAGAGAGAGAGAGATATTTCCATTTCATCCCTTTCTGGACGACAGGTGTCTGCCAGTGCAAAACTGGCCAAATGTTCAAACTTCCTAACTCTGCTGTAGAAAGTTTCGGTGAGCGTGCGCCAGTCTTGCGTCACTATGCCGACCCGTCGTCCAGAAAGGGCTTGGATGGAATTCAGCTCTATGCCCGGAGACATGCATGAACTTATATGAGTGACTGTACGTTTATGTTAACAACATTGGAAGGCAAACTCTCGCTACTGGTATTATGAAAAAAATGTATATTTGTAGTTCTCTCTTGTCATCTCACGGTAGATTATGTCTTAACTTCAGTCTCTGATAAGTATTTATTATCACCTTCGTCAACAAAGTTGGGAAATTCTACCATTTCATCCGCCTCACTATATTCTCCATACCTTTTTTTTTTTGCTTACAGTGGGCCTTCCCTCACCTGCATTGGCTGTTATCGGCCCGTTCATGGATTTTCGGGAAAGTGCTCGTCCATTGTCTATCCTACATCTCTTGTTGAAGCCTATTGATAATTGTTCTATGAGATAATACTGTTTCTGTGTGAAAAATGGGCTTCAGAAAATGCTAATTTCCTTTAGTACTCTCTTGAAGAATATAAAGACTAACCAAATTTGTTGCATATTGGCAACTTGATATAGGTAGATTCTGTTATACTGTAGATATGAATTGCTATTTTATGCCAGTGTCTGAAAAAAATGGCACCCACGTCAGCAAAGATATATTTTTAGGAATTAGTTGTCATCTGTTCATGAGGTATGGAATCTGTTAGATAAAATCGTAACTACGAATCATTAGAAACAAATTGAATTTTATTCAATCTATTTTTTGGCGAGTGAAAACTGGGCAGCAGGAAAAATGATATGGTACTGTCATATTTTGGGAGATCATTAAGTTTGTTTGTATGGTTTTTTTACGTTTCATGGAACCAGGGGTTACTCAGCAACGGGACCAACTGCTTTACGTGACTTCCGAGCCACGTCAAGAGTGAACTTCTTATCACCAAAAATACTACACATCTCTCACTCCTCAATGAAATGCCCGAGAAGATACGCAAACATGAAACCAGAAGAAATACTAACAATACAAAAAAGATATGCATATGTACAGTAAGTTCCAGAAGTGAAGCGACAAATTAAAGAATTGATCGTACTTCTTTAGAGGGGTTGCCAGTTAGTATATTTTATTCCAATTATTTCATCCTCTTTATCTGTAATACGTATTAGTGATTAACTGTAGAAGCACAGAAAGTATTTCCCCCGTGAATGATCAATGTTAGTTCAATAATTGTTTATCAAAAGAAAAATAAAAAGAATTTCCCCATAGAAACATCTCTCAATGTGTGATATCAAGCGTTCACCATAGAGTGGCAGTAGGAATCGAGTGCATAAGCATTGGCCTAATATGATTTGTAAATCAACTTTCTACTTTTATAGCGTTATATCGAAAGTTATTATGATTACTTTTGATAGCGCACAAAGAGGATTAGCATCTGTTTAGATGAAATATAAATAGCACGCAAGTTGATGTGAAAAAAAAAAAAATGAAATCCAAGTTATATGCGCG
>NC_087204.1:17593056-17598056 GCF_015104395.2 Macrobrachium nipponense | reverse complement strand
TGCCTAACGTCTGCCTTGCCCATGAGAAGTTCGGGCTAAGCATTCCTTTCTCCAGCAAACCTGCTTTGCAATCGCGAGATGAAGCCTGTGTAAGCAGATTATTGAGGTTAAAAGGAACAAATGCTGATACGGCAATGATGACGTCGTCACTTGGCAGGAGATTGCTCTCAGCCAGCTAAGAGTTACGTTACTTGCTGTAATACATACGGACTTTAGGATAAATTTATTGTCTTTTAATACTCGACCCACACGAAAAAGAATGTCTGAAAAAAAAACAGTAGCCAAAATTGAACATATATTAGTTTCATGTTGGAAAACTGCATAATTGTAATTATGTTAAATTAAATATTCCTTATTCAAACTAATGAAAAAGGGTGTTTCCATACAAATTCTTATATATATTATTAGCCCTGTATAAGATTCATATAGGATTATTTCATAGATAACATTTCACTTCTAGAACTTCCTAACTTTAAAATCTCTTTTATTTTTTTTATTTTATTTATTTTATTTATTATTAGTTTATTTATTTATTTATTTATTTATTTAATTTTTTTTTTCATTGACTACGAATATAAATCACCGGACAGACAATATGTCAGTAGATTTTGGTATGTGTTTGAACTTTTAGCTTATTTGTCATTACTAAAGCGTTAAGTTAGAGTTCAAATCTTTACGCATATAATATTTGGATATTTAATTATCTATGGTTACGTTTTGCTTATTGATTTTATCGTGATTCCTTTTTTATTATAATTTGTAACCCTTCCGACTTCTTACGGAGTGTATTATATGACTCCACTTGTATCCATATTTATCTTATTTTTTTTATATTTATTTTATTTATATATTTTTTTATATTATTTGATAAATTAATGGTTGGCTTGAATATGTGGAAAAGTGTTCTAGCGGCGTACCGTACAAGGCTACTTGCGGCATCAATTCTATAGATACAAGATATAAATAATAAAGGTATTTTAAAACCGCGAGAACCGCTATAATCCAGTTCGGATCCAACATCACGAGTTGTAACTCGTAAGACATTGACACTTCCTATTTAATTATCCGTTATTCTACCAAACCGATTGACTCTGGGTGCATAAAATATATTATTGGTTTTCTTAATGGAAAAGAATTCACACAACGTGTTAAGGAGATTATTATTGATTTACACCACCCGAGTCACAGATTATTATGTGTTGAATTCCATATTTATTGATTTAGCACTCATAAATATTCGTAACGCACTCAATTGCGGTGTTTGTTTTTAGTGCTATTAATTCTATATAACGTGTCAAGGAACTATTAACACTAAGAAGTGTTTTTTATTCCCTCTGTCAGACTCGTAATTCTGTTAATAATTCTACGTATATTCTTTCAAGGATTGGATTTGGCACAGGATACGGCCCTTAAACTGACAGGTGTCCTTAGTGTATTCCCTTGTTTTCATGACACGTGTTACAATTAGTTATTGTGCTTTTTATATCTGTAAGCATTGTAGGCCAGTAAAATAGTGATTTGGCTTTCTGTGACATAGTAGAGAACCCTGGATGACGGAATGCAACCAGTTTATGACGATTGGTATGAAAGAGATTATTATTACTACCTGGTCGTTAGTCATCTGCTGTGTTCTTCGGGTTTTCCTCGTCACAGACCTACATATAATATTACATTTGATTACATTATTCTGATACACATACTTTAAATGTACTTTTGCTTTAGGGTTTCTGCTCAAAATGTTTATTGTTTTTGCTTAGCCACTGACCTGTTTCCGTTTCGAAGTGTTTATTGTTTGGTGTTTATTGCTGCTGACTCTTGCTTTGTTCAGTTTGTAACAGTTCTGCGCTCCAACCCAGATATTCAATGCTCGCGATCTCTTGGGTTAAGGAATTTTCTTGTTTAGATACGGTTTTTAACAATAGGTACGGATGTTTCTATATCTTTTAGTCTAATTAATGGTTTCTTTGCAGTATGGTGCGGGATTGCGGGATAATGCGTCAGCTATGATAATTGCTTTCCCAGGTAGATATCTTATCTTGGCTCCAAGACCTGAATGATCATTTGTCACCGATTTCCTTTTGGACTGTGATTAAAGCCTTTGAAAAACTCGGTAAAGGACTCATGTTCAGTAAGGACTTTATCAGGATAGCCATAGATATGAACTTAAAATTACTAGTGTTTTAAAGATACTAGCCCTTCCTTGCCTATTATTCTGCATATTTACTTTCAGAGGGGCTTTAGTTTACGTGAAATAAAAAGCTATAGGGAAGAACTGTTTATCATATTACTGAAGTAATACCCTCTTACCCCTTGGTCTGAGGCGTCTGTTGCAATAAAAAAAAAAAAATTCCCTTATTTTTAAATCCAGGGATTTTTAAGTTAGGTAAGCTGCATTTTCCGCTTTTAAGATATCGAACGCCTGTTGATGCTTTTTAGAACCATAATAAATCTACGCTCTTCTTCGTAAGATCTGTTAAAGGAGCTGTCATCATTGAAGAGTTACATATTTACATACGATTGTAATACCCACTACAGCGCAAAAGTGCTGTATCCCCATTTTTACGTTAATAAGTACCGGAAAGTTATGAATAGCCGACACCTTACCATGGACTACTTTTAAGACCTTGTCCAGACACATAAAACCTAGATAAACATGTTCGGTTTTTAAAAAAACTCACATTTAGATATTTTAACCTCTGAGATTATTTGTCTTTGTCTCTATAGCACTAGCTCTACTTTATGTGAATGTACTTCTAAGGTATTAGAAAAGATTACAAGATCATCCATATAGGCATGTAGGTTATCCCCTAAAAGTCTCCAACACTATATTGTAATTGGGCGCAACGTAAGCCGGAGGCATACGTAAAAAAATTGATAATGTCCCCTGAGTGTGTTGAAAACGGTGTATGAGGTACAATCAACTTAGGTATGGTATCTGGTAAAAGCTTTTAAAGTTGGTGTGAAAAAAAATTTATTCTAACCTAACAGATAGATATGTCGTCGGTACATCGCACTGGAAACTATCGGGAGTCGTTTCCTTGTTTAGCGACAGAAATCTACGCAGATACGCCAAGTCCGATCTTTTATGGCATGACGTTTGAGGGAAAAATTATATGGGCTTATTTGATTTCCTAATGACTCCTATTACTAACATTTTTCAACTCCGTCATTTATCTCTATTTTGAAATTTCATTGAGAGTCTATGCGAAGGTACGTATATAGCTTTATGTTTGTCCTTAGACCGTGTTTTGTGTTAAATTACATCCGTTTTTTTTTCCAGAGATCACTCGCCAGTGGAGAAACTTCCTGGTATTCAGGTAAAAGATAAAAAAATTCTGCTGAATCACCTCTGCTTGAATGACTTTACGTATATTACTTTAGATAGATTATCAGAGAGATTCATCTACGACTGGTTGGGCGGGATTTAAAAATTAGCAACAATAAAAAATGCGATATTTATAACTTCCGTATCCACGATATGTATACTTTTAGAGCTTTGTTCCCGGAATTGTTATATTTCAGAGTGTCGGGAAGGATTAAAATTTCATTTCCCAGCAAAGTCTTTTTACACGCACTAAGACATTCGAGGGTGCATGCTTCTCGAGATTTTGCGTGCAAAGTACGACTGCGGTTGTGGGAGAATTCTGTTGGGTCATTTGAACAATGTTACGATTTATGAGACAAATGTATAGTTCCTTTATATAAGTTATTATTTGATTAACTGTCTCATTTTTGTTCAAACGGATTTTACTATGTTTGAAGGTTTATAGGATTTTCCTTTGATAAACACGCCTTATTTTGCAGGATGTAAGATAATATTATGTATACCCCTAGATGGATCTTACAATTACACTACATACAGATCAACGTTTTTTATAACTATAGAGGTATCTGTAAGCGCTCGCTTATCCGGACTTCTCATTAGGGAAGTTCGAACAACAGACGGTGAGTCCGTAAATACAAGATATTACGTCTACTAAAGAAATAAACAAGATATTCTAATTTTTACGGCGCGTACAGTCGGGCTTAATCCACCAGTATTTATTATAACTTAATGTATTAAAAAAAAACGAAAACCTGCTCTGATTACTTTATACGGTCGTGTGTTTCATAGGAAAAATCCTTTTTAATTCAAAAAGATATCGGTATGTATGAACCAACATCCGCTTTTCCCCACTCTGCTAGAGTCGCTTATTGTGTGGAATTTGCTTTGCTTTCAAAACTCGGCAGATTTAACTAACCTTGACCGCTTGACTAGGTGACACAGTCACCGAGTTTGCTTGTTTGATTCTGAACGGGCTACTGTTTCTATTTCTTTTTGTAATAATTAGGATCCTTCTCTTTATTACCATCGGCAACGTATTGTGTGTTTTTAGCATTATGTTGCTGGTTACGTATAAAGCAATGAATGACGAACTATTAGGAACTGAGCGATTACTAATAAGACAAGTTATCTCTACTGTATTCAATATTAACTGTTTGTACTTCATTCTTTGCTAAAATTTGAAATAGTGAGGGATCCTTAGGTCAGCGCATTTAGCCGATGAAAGTTTTTTACAGACATGTTATTCCTTGCAATCCAGCCGTATTTTAAAGTTAAGTTGAGTCATGAGGTTCGATATTTTATATAACTCAAAAAACTCAAGGCTAAAAACTGCGATCGGGACTTGCAAAGGAGCATTTATTGTCATGACCCGAAATAGTGTTACCTCTAATTTATATAGATTTGTACGGGTGTTCCACTTGTTTTTTTGTGTGTTTTTCTAATCACTACGGTGCTTAACGACCCTATCCATGCATCTGTATAAATACAGACGTCCACTGCGTAAACGCATATTCACTGTTTAATATGATTTGTTACGTAAGGGATTAATAATCACCCAAAATGATAAAGTTAACATAGTATATGATTTATGATAGTTTTCAGTAGAACTTCTGGAAACAGACACTCAAAGATAAAAACTCGCAGTAGCGAAATCTCAATGATATAGATAATTTCT
>NC_087204.1:17578056-17583056 GCF_015104395.2 Macrobrachium nipponense | reverse complement strand
AATTCTGTTGTTACAGAACATTTTTACCAGTCATCTATATATATATATATATATATATATAATATATTTATAAAATATATATATATATATAGATATATATAACTGAAAGAGAGAGAGATGAGAGAGAGAGAGAGAGGAGAGAGAGTAGCAGTAGTTATGGAGAGGGTGGAACCAAAAGGGGGGGGGGGGGGGGCAAGGTTAATATTCCTTGACGTGTATGGGGTCTCTGCTACATTTTCAGGGGGGGGAGGGGGGGGAAACGACACTTGGGGCACCTTATTGAGTGCCGTATGGCACTTGGCTCACTGATAAGAACTCTCGCAGGTGCCATATCTGTTACAAGTACCAGAATGCCAGTGTGTGGGGAAAATTGTTATCACCACCTAGAGATTCGGTACTTTGCCTGTTTGACGTTCTATATTTTTTATATAGAGAGAAGAATATTGGAGAGAGAGAGAGAGAGAGAGATAGAGAGAGAGAGAGAGAGAGAGAGAGTATATAAATACACCATTCTCTGTTCTTTTTAGCACCGGTTATGAATATATGAATTTGTGGTTAGATTGTGAGAGCAGCGCCTGATGTTGGGTAAATAAAGTTTTCAGAATGAGTGAGTCTTACGGAACGCGGCGTCCGGGAAAATCTTTTTAGTTTTTTTTTATTTTAGTTTTCTGCTTTTAGTTTTTGCTTTTAGTTCGTATGTATTCAATAATGTATGCATTATTATTGTTATTATTATTATTATCATTATTAGGTAAAACTCTCTATCACAAGAGTTCATAAAATGTTCCAAAAGGTAAAACTTTATAAAACTTTATATACATATGTGTTTGTTTGTGTATGTGTATAATTTTGCCTTCAGCACTACTTGGTAAACTATGCTACCTTTTAACGTTTTTTACCTTTTATACTTTTATGTAAATACCTTTGTTTTTTTAAACTTGAGACTGTTTTTTAACTTTTATTCACTATATATATATAATATATATATATATATATATATATATATATATATATTATATACATCTAGTACAATGTGTGAGTGTACGTATATGCTTGTGTAGGAGTCAATTCGAAATCATTTATAGCTACTTTTTTGGGAGTAGAGGAAGAAGAACGATATCGATAATTTTAGCCGAACGGACGTGGAACATTTTTCCGTTTTTGTCAAATAGTCACTTAATGCTATTTTCTGGTGCCAAACAGACTGGCTTCTTAAATGACAGCTTCTTTTGAGCCCGCGTAATATAACATGAAACATCGCTAGAGTGTTTGTGCTGGCGAGGGAATTCCTTAAAAGCAGTCTAGACCGATTCCCAGGAGGGAGGAGAGGAAGATGGCCAGATACGGTCCATAAATTAAACTGTGACGTATCATCGTGAAGAATGGCATTTCTCCTTAAACCTACTACTAGCGCGCCTGGGGCACTATGCTACTGCCGGAGGGTCTGAATAAAGAAATGAAAAAGTAACTTGTGCCAACTATTTTAATACGAAAAGTAAATGCTGACGTATCTTTGCAAATAAACGTATATCTCTCCAAATTTACATCCCTTTTTCGTTTTTTTATAATCTTATATGCTTACGTTATTTTTACCTGATGTTGTATTTTTCTTTGTAGGCCATGTACTTGCAAGAACAAAAGAGATTACTGTCTACTTTGTATATTTTGTTTTACATCTCTTTTGGACAAATTTGTATTATAGTTGTATATTTTGTCAATAAAACAACTAACTAACTAATATAGTATAAAAATATGAATTAAGAAAGAATATGAATGTGTGTAAGTGAAATACAAATATAGCTCCATTCAATGTTCTATACGCTTTGAGATTTATGCACATATCTAATTCAGCCTTTTGCTTACGTCACTGGAGATGTAAGTAATTAATAAGGAATAGGTCCTCCCTGTGATGCCAGCCAATTAAAGTCTTTTAACTCGTTGCATGTTCAACAGTACAGAACAATTATTTTTAATAAAATACAGCGTATTTATTCTAATTTTTCGTTGGTGAAACAACGCTCTATTTGGGCCGTAGAGTCAGCACGTTTTAATTCACGTTAAGTTATTAATATAATGTCTACAACTTATGCGTGAGAGTGGGAACTCTTACACGCGACCCGAGTAGGCTGGAGGTCAGATCACGCCTTTGTTCCTGACATGGCAGTTTTGTATTAATATCAAAGTTAGGGTCTCTTATACGAAGGCAGCGAAATAGTAATAGAGAGAGAGAGAGAGAGAGAGAGAGAGAGAGAGAGAGAGTTACAAGGATTAGGATGTCTCAAAGACTTGTTAGTCCCTCCGAGGAGACATCGTGTGCTCACTTATCTCTAGGAGCAGGTTTTACTGAGAGAGAGAGAGAGAGAGAGAGAGAGAGAGAGAGAGAGAGAGAGGTAGGGGGGGGGGGGGGGGGGGGGTAACATTTCCCAAACAATATAAATGTCCTCCAATTCCTACTCTTTGTATTGAGCTTCTTCCAGAATTCCCAGGAATGCTCCACGTTCAGCAGGGTCATGACAAAATCGGGTCTCCTGTGCACCGAGTGAGAGGGACTTTGGATTGCCTGTAGTCGACTGACCTAAGAGAGGCCGAGATTGGAAATAAAAAAGGACGGGGGCGGACGGAAATGGGGCTGGAAGTGGCAAAAAAAAGAAAAAAAAAAGAAAAAGAGGAAATGGGGTTATATTGAGTCGACTGTATCAAAGAAGTTTTATCTTAGCGTTTTTTATTTGTTGGATTGGTATACATCTATGTCTATCTATGTGTGTGTGTGTAAAATGAGAGAGAGAGAGAGAGAGAGAGATATGAAATTGTTGAGATTAGACAATTTTAGTTTTATTGGGTTTCATGCCAGGACAACTTTATAATATTAGTTTTCTTTATTCTTAACACAAGATCCCAACCAACCATGCACTGGTTCTAAAAAAAAAAAAAAAAAAAAAAAATAGAATTAAAGAAAAAACAGCCAGGAAAACAGGGAGCAGATGACACCTCTCATGAAATTCCAATTCGGGGGCAGGACACGCGACGCTGCTCTCTCTCTCTCTCTCTCTCTCTCTCTCTCTCTCTCTCTCTCTCTCTCTCTTTTTTTTACGGAATTGGAAAATCGTTTGTGCGGCATGCCATGTTTTTCTTAGGTCTTTCCTTCAGTCATAAATCGGCAACAAATAAAGAAAACTGTACCCTAAGTTCATCTGTGGTGAGCACAAGATGTGTTCGTTATCAGAACCTGTTTAAGAAAAAAAGTTTGGCTTGCGAACGAAATGTATTTGCAAAGGTAAATGGTTGTCAAAAAAGTAGCAATGAATTTGTAAAGGTAAATGGTAGTCAAATATAGCAATGAATTGGAGCAGTAAATGGTTGCCAAAAAGTAGCAATGTATGTGCAAAGGTACATGGTTTTCAGAAATAGCTATGAATGTGCAACCGCAAATGTTTTTCAAAAGTAGCAATAACTCTGGATACCTCAAGGGTGCGTTAGAAACATGAATTTCTAACGCACCATAAATAGTGTTCTGTATAATGTGTTTGCTATTGTTCATGCTCGGAATATTGTTGTAATATTATCAGCTTGTCTAACAGAGTCTATATATCGCTTCTGGTTTTTCCCTCATAACTTCTCTCTGTGTCAGTGTATCTGTTGGTCTTTAGCTACAAGTTTACAGCCGTTTTAAGTTTACAGGTTTATAGCTAAGAACAAAAAGCCTATTGTCCTGAGTTATGGTTTTCCAAAGCTTCGGTTTTATGGTTTTATTTGATTATATTTGCTAAAAGAATTCCAAGTGAATACTAGTAGAAGATATTCTCTCTCTCTCTCTCTCTCTCTCTCTCTCTCTCTCTCTCTCGTACATCAGGTACAGCACGTCTGGCTTTCAACGAGAACCTATGAGTAAGTTGTCTTGTTGGATCGCCATTATGACCAAGAAGTCAGTTGCCTCGGTAGCCATTACGACCTAGGAGCTAGTTGCCTGGTTCCTAGGTCACCAATTGGTTACTAACCACGTAAAACTATCTATCATTCGGGCATCCCTAGGAGAGCTGTTAACCAGCTCAGTGGTCTGAGAAAACTAAGATATACTTAGAGAACTGTGTTGTTCTAATATGAAAGGATGGTATGAATATGATTTTCTTCCAACTCTACACACTACAGCAGCCTAAACAAAGATTTTTAAAATGAACTTTACAGAACGTACATCCATTTTTTATAATCCAACAATATTCTTTTTTTATAAATAAAATGATTTTTTTAATGAAAGTGATAAAATCAGTGCATCATTAATTAGGATGGAATTTCTTAAGAGATCAAATATTTTGCATATATAATCTTTTTCCTCTTTTTGTTCCTTTTCAAAGTAAAATCCGTTGCTTCAACTCACTCCCATTTCGTTGCAATCATAATGAATTCGTGACGTTGATTGCTAAACCTGTATGATATCTATAAACCATTTTTGGGGTCAGAATTTGCAGTTCAGATTTTAAACCATTTCCCTCTTTAGCGGTTTGACTCTGTCGGCAATGGATTCATTTCTGTCACGTGTATCAATTATTCCATAATGCTCCGATTATATTGGGATGTTTCTGTGATTTTAACTTCGATTAAATTCATGAAAATATGGGCCACACGTCTTGTTTTTCATTCTTTTCATTTAAGGATATTTTTATTATATCCTTTGCATAGTTGATTAATCACTATTTATTAATAATCCCATTGCAAGTTTTTCCATATCACGAAAAAAGGGGAGTACTAAGGTGTAAAAGTTTTTTTCTTTCAGAAAATAAGAGTTTTTGCCATTCTAAGATTCCTCTAAAATATAAACAAACAAACAAAAAACTTATGGAAAACAGTTAAGAAAAGATAACAGCCCTGTTTCCTTACGTTTAATTTGCTGCATCAATTATGGAATGTTGACCTCTGACCCTGTACCAAATGTAAATGAAGAACAATTACTCGGTACCCTAGAATAAGGTTACCTGCCACTAGCAAAACGTGCCTTAGTGTGTAGA
>NC_087204.1:17568038-17577556 GCF_015104395.2 Macrobrachium nipponense | reverse complement strand
GATGTGAATCTATTATAGCAATACGAAGCATTTATTCTACTAACGTTTCCAGAGGCCGTGTAATAGTGTTTTTTTTAAATTAACTCCTGAAATAACTAATGGATTTCCATGATATCAAAGCGGGGAGCGCTTCATACAATGGCTTAATTTTGGGAAATACTGTGCATTGCCAATTACGTTTCATTAACTTTTTTTACTTAAGAAAATGAGGCTAAAGCCAGTCTTAGCCACCCACCACTTCATTCGCAAAAGTGATGACGTCCCTCAGTGACGTTGGTATAACGTTTCTTCCCCTGTACCTCCCATCCCCCAATTGTTAAACGCCTGTTTAACTCCATAGATAATTGTCATATTGACAACCCCAAAGCAATAACGAATTCTTTGTCAGTAAAAGTTCAGCATACCTGGTAATGTGATTCGTGACTTTAGACTTTACTAAAACACAAGACCAACCTTTTATTATCTTGACCCACTCAACTACATTGAAGATCAAGAATGAGACTTATGACAGGAGACGAAAGAAGCCATGCTAACCCTACACTTCGCACTTCAAGCGAGTGTTGGTAAAGCAATAGAAATATAGTTTTCTTTAGGTTAAGCCGTAGGACTCATTCTTCCATACAACACAGGTTACTCGATACATCAATTGATAGGAAGAAAATGACAGAGAGCATTGTTTTGTTGAATATAATTTATCATATCAATTTCACCAGAGAGAGTAGCTTGAATTCCTTAGAAGGTAGACTTCTAAAAGATGTTTCATATAAGGGCATTGACATCGGCCATTTGATAAATTTTGAAATCATATATATATATATATATATATATATATATATATATATATATATATATATATATATATATATATATATATATATATATAATATATATATATATATATATATATATATATATATATATATATATATATATATATATATATATATATATATATATATATATATATATATATATAATATATATATACATATATATATGTATATATATATATATATATATATATATATATATATATATATATATATATATATATATATGTGTGTGTGTGTGTGTGTTGTGTGTGTGTGTGTGTGTGCGTGTGTGTTCATACATACATAAGATTTATTATATTTCAACCTATAGTTTTATATATTTTATTTACGTTTATAAGTACCAGTACGTATTTTGTTACTTAAAAGGTATGTGAACAAATATCATTGCGAATTTGTCCACTGGAATTATACCAGACTTCAATTAATGAACCAGTCAACCTTACTTTGAGAAATCCATTGACATTGTCCACATGCCAAGTTGATATACTCGTATCAAAGTATCATTAGCGTTTGCTTTTTCCAAAATAATGTTATCACACCAATTGCTGGAAAGCATAGATATATGAGGGATGAAAAAAAAAACAAAACAAGAAATGGCACTTATACATTTTACTCATCATATGCATTTTACTCATCATCACTCTCAAGGAAAAGATCGTTTTCCTCGTCACTATTAATGTTGATGATGACCGGATCTATACTGTCTTGAATATTATCTGAAAGCCAGTAATCATCTTCAAAATATCTTGATCTCCTGACAGCGCCAGCCCACGTCTCCCCTGTTCAGTAAGCCTGGCCTCTTCAAGCCTGGCAAAGAGATCAGCACGGGTAAACCGCTGCAACGAGGAGCGCACCTGTCGTTTCATACAGCCCCACACCTGCTCGATGGCGTTGAGTCAGGATGGGCAGGGGGCAAGCGAACCACTTCATGGCCCCATTCACGGATTATATTATCCACAATGTAAAAAACTGGTTTCGGCCGGTTGCCCCTGCATATCTTTAGAAGCTCAGGGTGTTGCGTGAGCTGGATACTGTATTTTTCGAGACCTGAGCCCGTTAACCAAATCCTCCGTTTTTGTAGCTGTTGTTTGGGCATCGGCTATCTCCTGTCAATTGGCTAAGTATGGGGCGTTGTCTAGAACCCCTGCCCACCGAAGGATCCTCAAGCGACGGCAGGAGCTGTGATGTTAGCCACCGAATATATCTCTGAATTCATTTCTCCATGGTAGTCGCCGGTTTTATTTTTTCGTAGGAAGCATAAAATGAATTTTCTACAAAACCTTTAGCTGTACAACTTGCTACCACCACAAACATCTCTCCTTCTCCTGGTGGCACCTGCCGGCTGTAGGTGACACTGCTGACAGATTGAGAGGTATACCCACCCCTTCCTTGCTATGTTGCATTCTCGTCGTAAACCACGTCTCATCGACATACACTACTTCTATTCCTTCATCGCGATGTTGCTGGAGGGATCGTAGAGCATCAACTCGGCGGCAAACGACGTCCAAAGTTTCTTTCCTTAGGTACATTTTCCGCTGGGATGTTTTGTACTGGAAACCCATGTTATGGAGGATCGGAATACTGCCTTCTCAGATGTTTCTTCAGGAATAATATTTAGCATTTTAAGTTCTTCCGCTAAAGTGGCAATAGTGAAAAAATCGCTTAGCATCAAACATGCTGTGCACATGTCTCCTAATGGAACCAACGGTGAAGTTGTCAAAGACCAGAGGCGACGTATTTGATGATGCAGGTCGTGTTTCAGGTGGATGAGGATTCTTTCACGGCTCACCAACACTCGGACAGCGTTTCGGAGTCATCCCCATAGCATCAGCAACTCGTTCACATGGCCTGTAGGAAAAAAACATAAATACATTAAAAAATAAACAAATATATATATATATATATATATATATAGTATATATATATATATATATATATATATATATATATATATATATATATATATATATATATATATGGCTAGCAGTATATTGCAATATATCATGTACTTATTAAAGTCATACTTTTCTTACCAATTTATACTAATTTTCAGGCGGTTTCTGTCTTTCTCTCTGTTGTAAATGGTGAAGAGTTTCAGCGCAATTGTAGTTTTGCAATGGCGAGGACACAGCATCATATTTGCCATGACTAAAGTCGAATCTATATGAAATAGTTCAGAGCTACTACTACAACTGCTGCCGATGATTACCTTGGATGTACTAAAAGGGCTCTGAGGTAGGAGTCGAAGTCGGTGAAATTATTGTTCTGAATCCTGCTCCAGTTTTGCCCCAATAACATCATTCCTAATATAAACTCTCTCAAGGAAAAAAATTGTTTTCTATTTCTACTAATGTTTTGATTTTATTTTATTTTATTTTATATATATTTTTTTTAGTCGCAAATCTAAAATTTGTAGGAGTCCGAGTAGAATATCTCTCAGTGCGATTCCACACCCCTGTTTTAAACCTCTTCTATTATGTTCGATAATTTTGTGTTAACCATCTAATCATTATCTACCACCATAAAACATTTTATTGCTCTTCCGGCTCATTTTAAATGTGCAGTACACAGTCTTTCCTAACAGGGATTTACTCGATAGCCTAATAACAATGGGAATGAAGGAAAGAAGGCAAGAAGGAAAGGGGGGGCGGGGGTTACTAGGATAGCCATAGGTGTAAACACCGAAGGAGGGTTGTGGGAACCTCTGCGTCACAGTTACGTCATTAAGTACCACTTCTTCGAAACGCTCTGAAGGAGGGGAAGAAGTTCCTCTTTTTTTCTAAGAGTAAACAGCTTAATTAAGCACATCTGTCAATTCATTGTACCACCAAAAATTAGGCCAATGTTTGAAACATTCCTTGCTGTAGTTTCATGGAAATTCATAAGCCGGTTTATTAGATATTTGGGAAAAACACTATTACATGGCCTCTGGAAACGATAATAGTATTTGTTTTCCAATGAGATTTGAATCATAAGGAAATCGTGAAATTATATGGTCCAGTTTAACTTCCGCTTGCATTTCAGAAAAAAATGTGTTTATTCAATCGATTCGGTCTGTAAACTGAGTTGAACGGAATAATCGTTAGAATGGTCGATACGGTCGTAACTTCTTTTCCTTTTCAACGGCAAATATCTTATTCCCTCAGTGGGTTCATCGATAAGAAGTCATAGGACGGGCTACTTACACTCAGAGATGTCCTATTCATATTCTTTTTATTACGAAGATTTTTTTTTAAAATACACAATGGTGTAGGATAAGCCCTTGAACCTGATTAACAAAAAGGATATTTGTATCGTCGAATAGCTAGCTGTCCACTCGTTGCCAGAACAAGAGAGGCAAACCCCCCCCCCCCCCCCTGTCTTTACCTTACACCTTACACCTTACAGCTCGTTCGGGTTTCCCCAGGTCTCTCAGGGTGAGGCACCTCAAATGCCTACCAGAGAATTGCTATAGCATCGTCCGGTATATTTTGCATCTTCCAATCTTGGATGGTCTAGGATGCAGCTTAGATATTTGTAGAGAGAGAGAGAGAGAGAGAGAGAGAGAGAGAGAGAGGGGGGGGGGGGGGGTAAAATTGTGAGTCATAGATCTCAAAATGGAAAACGACACCCATCGGCCAAAATGAATTGTTCCTAATGGCAGACATCAGTTTGAACCCTGAAGGACGGAAAATTAATAAATGCTGAGGAATTTTGGTGAGTGGAAAATCTAATGTCAAAACGCCAATGCTGGTGATGATGACGATGGTGGTGTGCGAATGAAGGATCTGAGGCCAAACTTAATGAAATTCCCATCCAGCTGGGTCATTTACAGAGCATCGTTTTGCCCAAGTTTTGCCTTCTTGTTATCAAGTTACATTCATGGGGCGTCACACCCCCATTCCGCTGCTGGACACTAATGAAATAGGGGAAATGAATCCTGGTAAGGCTACTTGAATGCATAATGAAGCCAGTTACCTGCTACGGAGTTGGATTACAGAGGAAAAGAAATAATTTTATAATCTGAAAAAGTAAGCATATATTCAACTTCTACCTCCTTTTTGGGGGCCCCCCATGCAAATTCTCAGCTGGCACGTGGGTGTATGGGACACTTTCCAACAGCATGCAAATACACAGCCTGGCACGTAGGCTGTAACGGGACAGTCACCAGTATACTGGCTACACGCTAAGGTAGTGGGAATGCAACAATTTATTAACACTATATTCAACAATGCCGTATCAGATTTTGAATATAATATAGTGCTGTCACTTAATTCAGATTCTTAGAAGTATAGGTATCTCACTTTACATAATAAACAAGACTACATCGAAGAGGATAATAGCAAGGCCCCAGGTTGCACCTATGCTAGTGGCAGGTAACCTTTTTCTAGGGTACTTAGTAATTGTTGTTCTTCATTTACATTTGGTACAGGGTCAGAAGTCAACATTCTATAATTAATGTAGCAAGTTAAACGTAGGGGAAACAGAGGCTGTCATAATTTCTTACTGTTTTCCATAGCAGTTTTTTGTTTTGTTTGTTTATGTTTTCAGAGGAATATTTTCTTAAGAAAGGCAAAACTATTTTTCTTGAAAAAAAAATCTTTTCTATACTAAGTTCTCCTTTTTTCGATATAAAGGAAATGGTTTAAAATGTGAGCTGTAAATTCTGATCCCAAAAATGGTTTATAGATATCATACAGGTTAGCTATCAACGTCACGAATTCATTATTGCTGCAACAAAATGGAAATGAGTTTAAGCAAGGAAGTTTACTTTAGAAAAGAATAAAAAGACAAATACGATTATATATTGGAAAATATTTGATCTCTTAAGAATTTACATCATAAATAAATGATACACTGATTCTATCACTTTCTTTAAAAATAATTTGTATATTTAAAAAAAATATTGTTGTATCATTATAATGATTGATGTACACTCCGTCAAATTCATTTTAAAAATTTGTTTGGTTTGCTATAGTGTGTACAGTTGAAGGAATCACATTTAAGACGATCTTTCCATATTAGAACAACGCAGTTTCCCTAATATATTTGTAGTTTTACCAGACCACTAAGCTGGTTAACAGCTCTCCTAGGGATGGCCCGAAGTATTAGATATTTTGGACGTGGCTAGGAATCAGTTGATTACCTAGCAACGGGACCTACAGCCCAATCTGGCAACTAACTCCTAGGTCATAATGGTGACCCAACCAGCAATTGACTCCTAGGTCATAATGGTGACCCAATCAGGCAACTGAAAGCCAGACGCGCTGTACCACCTGAGGTACGAGAGAGAGAGAGAGAGGAGAGAGAGAGAGAGAGAGATAAGCGGAACATGATGAGTGCATACACAAGATGAAAAAGTCCAGGTTTTGACCTCCCTCCATTTATGCCCCCGTAGCTATGCAGACAGCACATGACATTATCTGTAATTTTGACATTTGAAAATTCATATATTCCCTCCGGCATTAGACAAGAATTCAATTATATACACGTCAGTGGGGCTGGGTATAAAACTTTTTTTATTTCCTAGCTTTAATGCAAGCCATTTCAGAAAAAATAAAATACAATAATAAAAATAAAGCTGGCTGATTTTTTAGGTGAAAAACATTTGAAGCATATCCCTAACCTTCCAATTACCATCAGTGACTCAAATGACCTCCATGAATTTAGATACAAATACAAAATAAATAAAAATTCTTACCGAATATTATGAAAAACACTTCCCCTAAAACACAATATCTCAAGTTGAACTGAGTCGAGCTGAACATAGAATTTAGGCCAAAGGCCCAGCACTGGGACCTATGAGGTCATTCAGCGCTGAGGTATCTCCAAATAAGGAACTGGACTGCTGAAGTAAATCACCTAGTTGATGCTCAAGTCAAAATTTTAGAGAGAGAGAGAGAGAGAGAGAGAGAGAGAGAGAGAGAGAGAATAACTTTTACTAGTATTCATTTGGAATTCTTTTTAGCAAGTATAATCAACTATAGACTTTTTGTCTTATGTTATAAGTCTGTAACTTAAAGGCAGTAAACTTGTGGCTAGGGACCAACAGACACATACAGACACTGAAAACAAAGAGAAGTTATAAAGAAAAAGCTGAAAGCGATATATAGACCTATTAGACAAGCTAATAATATTACAAGAGTATCCCGAGCATGAACGATAACAAAACACATTATACAGTACACCATTTATGGTGCGTTAGAAATTCATGTTTCTAACGCACCTTTGAAGTACCCAGAGTTATTGCTACTTTGGAAAAACATTTGCGTTTGCACATACATTGCTACTTTTGACAACCATTTACCTTTGCAAATACATTGTACTTTTGACAAACCATTTGCCTTTGCAAGTACATTTCATTCGCAAGTAATTTTTTTTTTTCAAAACAGGTTTTTGATAACGAACGCATCTTGTGCTCAACACAGATGATCTTTGGGTACAGTCTTCGCTATTTGTTACCGATTTATGACTGGAGGAAAGACCAAGAAAAACATGGCATGCCGCCCACAAACGATTTTCCATTTCCGTAAAAAAAAAAAAAAAAAAAAAAAAAAGATCAAGCAGCGTCGCGTGTCCTGCCCCCGAATTGGAATTTCAAGAGAGGTTTCATCTGCTCCCTGTTTTCCTGGACATGCCAAGAGCCCTGTAAGGATTTTTTTTTTTTTTTTTTTTTTTTTTTTTTTAAGGAACCCCTTTTTTTTTTTTTTTTTTTTTTTTGTTTTTTTTTTTTTTTTTAAGGAACTTTTTTTTTTTTTTTTTTTTTTTTTTGTTGTGGGGGGGGAAACCGTTTTTTTTTTTTTGTTTTTTTCCTTTTTTTTTTTTTTCTTTTTTTTGTAGATGCAGTGCCCGGTTGGAATTTAGTCTTGGGTTCTTGTGTTAAAAACGAAAAAAAATTATCATTATAAAGTTTGTCCTGATATGAAGCCAAATGAAACTATAATATCTATCCTCGATAATTTAATCTCTCTCTCTCTCTCTCTCTCTCTCTCTCTCTCTCTCTCTCTCATATTTCACACACACACACACACACACACTCATAGATAGACTAGATGTGTACCAATCCAACAAAATAAAAAGCGCTAAGATAAAATTCTTTGATTCAGTTGACTCAATATAAACCCATTTCCATTTTTTTTTTTTTTTTTTTGTGACACTTCCAGCCCCATTTTCGTCCACCGTCGTCCTTTTATATTTCCAATCTCGGCCTCTCTTAGGTCAATCGACTAAGGCACTCCAAAGTCACTCTCACTCGTACTCAGGAAACCCGGTTTTGTCATGACCCTGCTGAACGTGGAGCATTCCTGGGAATTCTGGAAGAAGCTCAATACAAACTGTGGGAATTGGAGGACATTTATTTTGTTTGGGAATTGTTCTCCCCGCCACCCGGCCACCGCACCTCTCTCTCTCTCTCTCTCTCTCTCTCTCTCTCTCTCTCTCTCTCTCTCTCTCTCTCTCTCTGTATTGGTGTTACCGATTTATTTACTATTTCCCTACGTCGTAGAAGAGACCCTAACTTTGATATTAATACAAAATTGCCATGTCAGGAACTAAGGCGTGATCCAACTCCAGCCTACTCGGGTCGCGGGCAAGATTTCCCCCTCACGCATAAGTTGTAGGCATTTTATTCCAACTTAACGTGAATTAAAACGTGCTAACTCTACGGCCAAATAGACGCGTTGTTTCACCAACAAAAATTTAGAATAAATATGCTATATTTTATTAGAAAATAATTGTTCTGTACTGTTTAACATGCAATCACCGGCAGGACCTATTCCATGATAATCACTTTCATCTCCACTGGCGTAGCCAAAAGGCTGAATTACGTATGTGCATAAACCTCAAAGCGTACAGAGCATGGAGTGGAGTTATATTTGTATTTCATACACACACATCATATCCTAATATCACTGCATTAAAAAAGCTATTTGATGAGAGTAATAAGCCTTTCTTAATTCATATATTTATACTATATTAGTTAGTAAGTTTTTTTTATAGACAAAATATACAACTATTAATACAAATTTGTCCAAAAAGAGATGTAATACAAAATATACAAAGTAGACAGTAATCTCTTTTGTTCTTGCAAGTACATGGCCTACAAAGAAAAAAATACATCAATTAAAATAATGTAAGCATATAAGATTATAAAAACGAAAAAGGAATGTAAGATGGAGAGAAATACGTTTTATTTGCAAATATACGTCAGCATTTTCTTTTGTATATAAAATCGTTGGCACAAGTTACTTTTTCATTTCTTTATCCAGACCCTCCTGCAGTAGCATAGTGCCCCTGGCGCGCTAGTAGTCGGGCAGGTCCTAAGGCAAACTATAAATTCTGTCAAATAGTAGGTATAAGAAGAAATGCCATTCTTCACTATTACATGTCACAGTTCAATTTATTGGACATATCTGGCCATCTTCCTTCCCTCCCCTCTGGGGAATCAGTCCAGGCTGCTGTTAAGGAATTCCCTCGTCAGCACAAAAAAGAAAGCAAAAAAAAAAAAAAGAATTGTAACTTTTTTTTTTCTAGCGATGTTTCGTGTTATATTACGCGGCCACAAAAGCAGCTGTCAATTAAGAAGCCAGTCTGTTTGGCACCAGAAAAATAGCATTAAGTGGCGATTTGACAAAATCAGAAAAATGTTCCACGCCGCTCGCTATGATGTCGATATCGGTTTCTTCCTCTACTCCCAAAGTAGCTATA
>NC_087204.1:17535538-17563038 GCF_015104395.2 Macrobrachium nipponense | reverse complement strand
ATATCTGGGTTGAACCGGCTTTCTCGCTGCTTCTCCCTTCTCTCCTAATCACTCAGTCTTCAACTTTTTAGTCTAGCAGGTGCTTTTTAAATTGCTTTCATTTTATGCATGTTTTTTGTATATTTTTTGAGACTCTTAAAGTCAAAAGTTATGTTTCATGTGTTTTTAATTTGTGTTGTTTCTCTTTTAGCCTTGATGATGTAACTATGTGTTACGAAACGCGTCGGCAATAAATGTATTATCACCTGATGACCGGCTATCTCCTTGTCACCCTGTCCTTTCATATGCTGTGGCTGCTTGCGCCAACGTTTTGTCTATATATATATATATATATATATATATATATATATATATATATATATAGATATATATATATATATATATATATGATATAGTATATATATATATATATATATATATATATATATATATATATATATATATATATATATATATGATTCTCTCGTCTCTTTGCTAGCACCGACTATAGTAGATTCACATCAACCGTGCATTTGATGTCTAGGCCAGTCCTTTACGACGTTCCTGATTGGCTGTTGAATATGCCAATCACCGGGCTGGAAACTCTCAGTCTCTCTCGAGAGTTCATATGGGTATGATCTATGCTCCACCTCTCCTAAAAGACGTATCCCTCAGGAGAAGTGGAGCATAGATCCTACCCATGTGGACTCTCTCGAGAGACAGAGTTTTCAGTCCTGCGTTTGGCTCATCAACAGCCAATCAGGAGCGTCGTAAGGGACTGGCCTAGACATCAAATGCACGGTTGATGTGAATCTACTATAGCTCTCTCTCTCTAGGCAAGTCACCAGACACAGCAGCTTTCATGTCGAGGTTAACACGCTGTGAAATTGACCCTTCATTCCCGGACGTCTGCTGAAAGTTAAAGTGAGAGAGAGAGAGAGAGAGAGAGAGAGAGAGATTCTTTTTAAAGATCCTCGTCGATGTAGTTTTTTCATTTTTATTCATGGTTATCGCGTTTTTTCATTGTTATTTGCGAAAAAAATACAAAAAAAAAATAACAGAAGAGGCTTAGTGTATTTTTTCAATCTGCACTCTCGTTTGGATTAGTTTTTAAGCAGTCATGGACTTTTACAGATGGGATTATTTGTGATGGAATATGCAACAAGAAACAGAAAATTATATATGTTTAGTTTTTACTTTTATTTTATAATGATGTTTTTATTTCACAGCCACAGAGATAAAATCACGTATAAGAGCGCCATGAATTTCCGTACATTGAATGGAATAATTTAATCCAGTGGAATACATAAGAATGTCTTGGCCTATCTATTGCTAAATTTCCTTCATGCTTTGATGTTTTCTGTTTATTCAATGAGTGTAAATTACGCGATGCGTGGGCAAATCGGATTATTTATTTTTTAAAAAATGCCACAATTCTTTGCTGTTTACATCTACTTCCGAGCTAAAAAGGAAGATTATAAAATGCTCTGTAAGACATAATATCTTGTCAATCATTTTTAGATGAAATATGCAATGAAATCAGCCCCTCTGGCGCGAAAATAAAGACTTTTGGAACAAGATCATCACCACATGAAACAAGTGAAAAATGCGCCTAAGAAACGTTCAGTACAACGTATAATGCAGTATACGTTTCAGTTGCTCACCAGATAGGGTAGAGTGAGGGTGCGTCCCACGACTTCGGAAAGCGCTGCCAGATGCACGATCCATGGCTAACTTTAACCTTGAATAAAATGAAAACTACAGACGCCAGAGGGTCGCAATTTGATATGTTTGGTGATAGGAAGGTGGATGATCCAAATGCCAATTTGCAGCCCTCTAGCCTCAGTATTTTTCTAGATTGAGGGCGGACAGTAAAAAATGCTTACGGACGGTCAGACAAAAACCAGAACAATCTTTTACAGAAAACTAAAATAGAAAAATTATTTTTCACGCCGCGTTCCGTAAGGTTCACTCATTCTGAAAACTTTATTTACCCAACATCAGGCGCTGGTCTCACAATTAATCACAAATTCACATATTCATAACCAGTGCTATAAGGAGAAAGATTGGTGTGTTTATCTCTCTCTCTCTCTCTCTCTCTCTCTCTCTCTCTCTCTCTCTCTCTCTCTCTCTCTCATCTCAATATGTCTGTTAATGTTGCATGGAAGGAAAAACCCGAGACGGGGAATTGCATAACTTATTGAATTTGGGTAATCTTCTTTTATTAGTGATGGACAAACAGAAAGGCGCACACAATCATTAAAAACTACTATTTGGACAAGAGAATGAAACCTCTCCACAATTTGTGTTTCTTTATATAGGATTGGTAAAGGTTTTTGTGCAAAAATAATATTTTTTACAATTTATTTTATTCGTAGTACATTATCCTTATCCTTCCTGAAGAATGGTAATCCAGATTTATTTGTTAGAAGTTTAGAATAAATTCCTTCTTAAAGAATACCAATCCAGCTATTTTTTTATATATAAATTCCTCCTAGAGAATGGCAAGCCAGATCTTTTCCTTATAAAAATAAATTGCTTCCTAAAGAATTGCAATCCAATGTTTTTTTCCTTTAAAAATAATTCGCTCCTAAAGAATGACAATCAATCCAGAATTTTTTCTTAAAAAAATAAAGTTCTTCCTAAAGAATGGTAATGTGGATTTATTTTAAAATAAATTCCTTCCTAAAGAATGATAGCCAGATTTATTTTTAAAATAAATTCCTTTCCTAAAAAATGGAAATCAGTCCAGATTTTCATCTTATAAATATGAATTCCTTCCTAAAGAATTGCAATCCAGATGTTTTTTCACATGTAAAAAAATAAAACTCTCTCTCCTCACTTTAATGAAGGCAGCCTCAGCATTGCCATATAATTTTTTTAAACTTTTGCTTGTTTTCTGTATCAATGGCGGTTGCCTTTTTCAACCAGCGTATTGCTCAACCACTTAACTCATTGCAATGCAATGGCTCTTATTGACTATTATTTACAGTTCGTCCATTACAAATCAGGTATGGATTGACCTGCCCGTGAAATGGATCACATCCTGTATGAGTGGAAATTCCTGTAAATCACCGTAAATCATCATAATTTCAGAAAACGATAGTTTTTTGCATATTCATTACTTCTTACTCGTATTTATGTTTCTGAGGCAAAAGACGTGGCATGACATTTCAGTGGTTTACTGACTACTCTACATGTGACGTTAACTTGGATGAATGATGTACGATGATGTATTAACTTGCATCATTTACGTAAAAAAGGTGATAATGTGGCTTCAATTTCTCTTATACTTTTAATTGGATATTTTTCACTAACGCAGATTTCATTTTTACCCAGGCAGTTGTTTTTGTCATAAGACCAGTCGATCGTGATAGTACTGGGTACATCTCTTTAGCATTTTTCTTAATAACTTGGGGACGTATTAGGGTGTATACAGAACGAAATATATAATAATTTATTTTCACTATATAAATCAAGCTTAGAATTATGACGATAGGCAGAAATTAGTAATTGATAAAGCGCTGTTACGTGGAATAGACAGATATAGCTTCTAATCATTTAGAAAATCGAATGTACTTATGCATCTCTCATAATCCATCGGAGATTTTAGATTTTAACGGGCGCAATCGCGCTCCCTAATTGGGAAGGAATGATATATCGGTATATTGTTAGAATGCTCACATCAATGGAGATAGTTTTATTACGTTAAAGTGAATATTATGAGAAGCGCCCTACGATATTATGTTCTGAGTTAAAGCAACGTGAAAGAAGAGATGAAGATAAACTTATTTCATATTCCTTTTCATACCGCTTCTGAAATAGCAACATAATTATTTAATGAGAACAAGGCGAGATCCGACTTCCAGCTTATTCGAGACGCCTGCTAAAATCTACGGTCAATAGAGCGTTGCTTCACGAGCGAAAATTAAAATAAATACGCTATATTTTATTAGAAATAATTTTTCTGTACTGTTTAACATACACGTTAATAATTTTTTTTTATTTTTATTTTCATTCTAATGAATAAATCATAAATATCCTGTCCTAAAAATCCTGCATTTTTAACTCAACATGAAACACCTTTTTCAGACCTATTTAGGCTTTGCCATAGGGCTTTCCTACCCCCCAACTAGAACAACAACAATAACAACAACAACAACAACGTAGTTTGTAGGCTTACCCACCGAGTAAGCAAAAAAAAAAATATAAGAAATCAATGTGAAGTCTTTTCATTATGTCATTGTGTGTACTTTCATGTATTTTATTTTACTGCAAATGGGCCACTGTTTTGCAATATTCATTATCAAATGAATGTAGTTTTGACCTGATTAAAAGTAAACCAACGTGATCGCCTGCAATGCCTCAGTGAACCGATTGCATGAAGAATTATTAAGGTCAGGGCTCAAACGCACCGCTCAAGCATCGACAAGGTAAACAAATCATGCGCAAACAATCGTTAGTGTGTACTTAATTAACGTTGGAAAAACGCCCTTTAAAATAAAATAAATAAATAAAACAGTTCTTACTAAATTGGGACAATCTTATTAACCAATGATTCTTCATTTCTGGGTCACTTTCACATAATGCCGACCTATATAAATTCCTGATTGCGATCCATACGCAATCATTTAACGGTTTTTAGTTTTCTGTAAAATAAAAGTATCGACATTCCGTCCTCGCTTTTTTTCTATCCGCCCTCAAATCTTATAAACATCTGAGGCTAGAGGGCTGCAAATTGGTATGTTGACTATCCACCCTCCAATCATCAAGCCATACCAAATTGCAGCCCTCTAACCTCAGTAATTTTTATTTATTCAAGGTTAAATTTAGCCATGATCATGCGTACACACAGTCCACCAACCGGGCAGTGGCTGAAAGCTTCGTGGGCCGCTGCTGAGAGTTTCTTGCATCATTTATATGTTGTATAGAAAACTCGGTTGCGCCAATGAAACTACGGCGTATTTTTCACTTGTTGAATTATGACATCAGCTTCATTATTCATTTGTTTTACATTAGTAATGAGATATGTTATGACTTCTAAATAATGAATTCCAGCCTATAATTTTGCGTAGCAATCATGTGTACAAACTCAGTTGACTATAGGGGTATTTGTAATAAAATGTTTCTCTCTTATATTTATATGAATATTTAATCCTGCCACCAATAAGTGTACAGCACACACACCTCATGTTTCGAAATAGTGAGTACTATAGTAGATACATATCGGCCAGTCCCTTACGACGCTCCTGATTGGCTGTCGATAAGCCAATCACAGGGCTGGGAACATACATCTGCCTATGTGAACTCTTGAGAGCGACAGAGTTTCCAGCGCTGTGATTGGCTTATCAACAGCCAATCAGGAGCGTCGCAAGGGACTGGCCTAGACATCAGATGCCACGGTGATGTGAATCTACTATAGTAGATTTTTAAAGTAGTATCAGTGAAGAAAGCTCATAATGGTTATCAATAAAACAGAATGAAAACTTTTCTACTAGAAAAAAATGTAATATCCCGTGTACTTCATACGTAAGTTTGAGACATTATCTCAAAGGACTCGAATAAAGAGCTTTTTCTTCATACAACAAGGCATGATCCGACCTCCAGCTTACTGGGGACGTATGCTAAAATCTGCGGTCAAATAGCGCGTTGTAGACCAAACAAAAAATTAAAATAAATGCGATATATTTTACCAGAAATAATTGGTCTGTACTGTTCAACATTCACATTTATAATTTTTTTTTACATTTTCATTCTAATAAATAAAACATAAATACCCTATTCTAAAATTCATGTATCTTTAACTCGACGCGAAGCACCTTTTCAGACCTTTTTTAGGCCCTTACTACCCCCACGACAAAAACAACAACAACAACAACAAAGTAGTTTGTAGGTTTACTCCCCGAGTAAGCCTAAATGTGATTCATTTCATAGACGGGGTTACCTTAATATATTATTTTCGTTTATATCACCTTTTAAAATGACGTGAAACTGCTTCGTTTGATCATTTTCCTGTCGTGAACGTAATGATAATTCAGTCTACACTGAAAACAACGCGAGCATAGAAAATATTGTAATTTACGTGATGGCTTTTTCTCGTTGGGAATGCTGTGGCCTCACCGCTGCCAGTGGATGCAATTCAGTCGCATTGATCAATTCATCCCTCATGATCGGATTATGTCGCGTAGCTCGACTGGTTTCGTTTGTTGTTTAACTTCTACAAAACGAATGAAAAACAGTCTGTTATAATGTGCTGTTTATTCCCATGAGCGACAGAATGTTTCGTTTGTTTTTCCTTTGCCTGCTTTTTTCCATCTGCTTGCTTGCAGTATTGCCTCTTGAATATTTTATGCTCGCGTGTACAGATGGGTGTGGGTGCTAATGTAGGAGAAAATGAGACTTGCTAATGCATCATTTATTGATAAACAGAATAAGCTCCATTTTACAATAAAGGTGCACTAAGGAACTGACGATTATGTGGCCCTGACAGAGTAATGCTGTGCATACTGACCTGTCAGTGTTCCTGAAAATTCCAAGGAATGGAAACTGACGATTCCATGGCAATTGGCAGAGCAGCGTTTTGATAAACTGACCTGTCAATATTCCTGAAAATCCCAAGGAATGGAACTGACAATTCCATGGCACTTGGCAAAGTAATGTTTTGCATACTGGACCTGTCATCAATGTTCCTCAAAATTTCCAGGACTGGAACTGACGATTCCATGGTACTTGGCAGAGTAATGCTTTGCATATTGACCTGCCAATGTTCCTGAAAATTCCAAGGAATGGAACTGACGATTCCATGGCATTTGGCAGAGTAATGTTTTGCATATTGACCTGCCAATGTTCCTGAAAATTCCAAGGAATGGGGACTAACGATTCCATGGCACTTGGGAGAGTAATGCTTTGCATACTGACCTGTCATCAATGTTCTCAAAATTCAGGACTGGAACTGACGATTCATGGTACTTGGCAGAGTAATGCTTTGCACACTGAAACTGTCAATGTTCCTTGAAAATTCCAAGGAATGGAACTGACGATTCCATGGCACTTGGCAGAGAATGCTTTGCCACACTGAAACTGTCAATGTTCCTGAAAATTCCAAAGGAAGGACTGACGATTCCAAGGCCACTTTGGCCAGAGCAGCGTTTTACAAGCTGACCTGTGAATGTCCTGAAAATTCCATGGAAATATGGAATCAGTGAACGTGGAATTAGGTCTAAGGTCATTTATGACTGCGTGGGTATATATGCTTCTGTACCGTCATTAGGCTTACCTCAATTTTCGCCAGGTTCCTCCGTTCATTCCGTTAATGACGTGAATATATTGTGAGGCGAGGTACGTATAAAGATTCGGATTCAGCAGCTTACTAATTCATTTACCATTCCACACAGGTCAAGGGATAGTGCGAGCCGGCATTGTAGCTTCTGACCTCTGACAGGTCGAAACAGGGGGATTAAGTAGAAGTATTCGTTTGGTCACACAGACAAATATACATGTGAAATGTTATGGGATATATATATATATATATATATATATATATATATATATATATATATATATATATATATATAATATATATATATATATATATTAAGCTACTACTAATAATAGCAGCAGTTATTTGATGCGGAAGTATTGTGTTAGTATATATATATATATATATATATATATATATATATATATATATATATATATATATATACTAACCCTAACCCTATTCTTCCTTATATATGTATAATCACATCCCCGAAGGAGACAGAGCTCGATAATGCTCGACCCTCCTCGGCAGCGTGTCTCAAAGGCCTTATTTAATCACATTCGCTTATCGCCGGAAGATCTCCCACAGAACAAGTCAATTATTGGACCTAAACCTCAGTACCTGCGAGGGGATGTGTCTCTCAGCATACATATATATGGCTTTTTTCTCTCTCTCTCTCTCTCTCTCTCTCTCTCTCTCTCTCTCTCGCTCTCTCTCTTTGTATATATTATATATATATATATATATATATATATATATATATATATATATATATATCTATATATATATATATATATATATAACATACATACATATAGATATATATATACATATATTGTATGCTTCATATATATGGCTTCTCTCTCTCTCTCTCTCTCTCTCTCTCTCTCTCTCTCTCTCTCTCTCTCTATATATATATATATATATATTGTATGCTTGTCGGTGCACATATGATTAACTGGACGTATATTCGTTTTAACACATTATGTGTACACGATACAAACATTTCCCACACAGTGAATCATTAATGCTACCCATTTCACTAAAGTCAGAATCTGAGGAAGCCCTCACACTTCTCATTAGCGAAAGTTGTTCAAATCCAGTGAGCGTAGCAATAATAAACGGTCATATATATATATATATATATATATATATATATATATATATATATATATATATATATATATATATATATATATATATGTATATATATATATAGATATATATATATATATATATATATATATATATATATATGTATCTAATAAAAGGAGCCCATAAAAACACCAAAATGTAGAGAGAAAAGTACTATATTTCAGAGACTGCTGTCTCTCTTTCAGGTATAGTGAATGAGAAAAGTTTACAGAAAAGGTGGTATTTTATACCAAGAGATTCGTCCACAAGTAAGCCAATTTAGGTCACCCCGCTGATAATCTTCCTTTAATCTTCTTAAGCGTTGGTTGAATGAACACTGCGTCGACGATGTCCGATGTCCAATTCCCTTTTGAGATGTTCATTACCTGCTTCTCTTTTATTAAGGCCGATTCCATCATTTGACTCTTGTACCGGCAGTTGCTGCTATAAATTACACGTGACATATTCCAGTTTATTCTATGGTTATGTTCATTTATATGGTTGAAAATAGCCGAGTTCTGTTGTCCATACCTACTGACCGTTTGTGTTGTATTAATCTCTGGGGAAGTGATTTACCTGTAAATCCGATGTAAGATTGGTCACAGTCCTGGCATGGGGATCTCATATACCCCAGAGTCTTTGGGCGATGTCTTTTGTTGGACGTTAATCAGGGATTTGGCTAAGGTATTTGGGTAGGTAAATCAAAAGGGGTTGGATTTCCCAAGGGTGTGAGTTACTCTCTTAATCGTCTCCAGGTGGGGAATTTTTATTTTATTGTTGGGTGTGTCTCTGGTCTTGTCTTTAGGGGGTCGGTAGAAAATTACGTTTGCTTTTGAATTGCTTTCTCAATTATATGGTCAGGATACTTAAAGATGAAAGTTGCTTGCGAATTAGTTCAAATTCTGGTTGATTTTGTCGAGGTAGAAGTCTTTGTCCATTATTACAAAATCAACCAGCTCCTTAGCGACACAAATACTTACGAAAAACTGACGAAAAATCCCCTCCAGAACGTTCCCACAGAATTTTTTCGGAAAGTAAGATTAATTGGCCAAGACAAAAAGAGTATTGAACTATTAGAGAAATTTAAAGTAATTAATCCTAAATTACCCTACTTTTATGGTCTTCCCAAAACTCACAAAGACAATCTTCCATTCAGACCCATCGTTTCATGCGCCGGAGCTTTCAATTACAAAATTTCTAAATGGTTAGCTGGCCTCCTTTCTCCTTTTTTAGGCACTTTTTCTCCCAGTCACATCAAACATTCGGAAGACTTGTCACAAATTCAGAGAAGCACATATACCACTTCACAACATAAAACTTTTAAGCCTTGACGTAGACTCCCTATTCACAAAAGTACCAGTACAGGACGTTTCTTCAGTTTTTAAGGGAAAAAATTATCCCCTATTCAGATCATTTCCCTTTAGCACTTGACAAAATAATAAAGTTATTGAATTATGTGCATCTAATAACGTATTTTCATTCGGGGAATCATTCTACAAGCAAAAATTCGGGTGTAGTATGGTAGTCCTTTAAGTCCTATTTTAGCCAATCTGTACAGGGAATACTTTGAAACTACAGTAATAAATGCAATAAAACCCAAAAACATGCTGTGGATGAGATACGTGGATGACATACTAACATTTTGGGTATAATAAGTGGGGTAATTTTAATGAATTCCTCTCAAAATTAAACGCATTAGTGCCCAGCATCAAATTTAAAGTTGAATGGGAAACAGACAACAAAAATTCCTTTTCTTGATGTTTTAATAATCAGAGACACGACAGAATACAAATTTACCATATACAGAAAACCAACGTTCTCACTTTCATATATTCACTACTTTAGCTCTCATGACAATACTATCAAGATAGATATAGCTAGAAACCTATTCTTAAGAGCCTTACGAATTTGTTCCCCAGATTTCCTGGAAAAAGAGTTTGAACTAATTCGCAAGCAACTTTCATCTTTAAAGTATCCTGACCATATAATTGAGAAAGCAATTCAAAAAGCAAACGTAATTTTCTACCGACCCCCTAAAGACAAGACCAGAGACACACCCAACAATAAAATAAAAATTCCCCACCTGGAGACGATTAAGAGAATAACTCACACCCTCGGGAAATCCAACCCTTTTGCATTTACCTACCCAAATACCTTAGCCAAATCCTGATTACGTCCAACAAAAGACATCGCCCAAAGCCTCTGGGGTATATGAGATCCCATGCCAGGACTGTGACCAATCTTACATCGGATTTACAGGTAAATCACTTCCCCAGAGATTAATACAACACAAACGGTCAGTTAGGTATGGACAACAGACCTCGGCTATTTTCAACCATATAAATAGAACATAACCATAGAATAAACTGGAATATGTCACGTGTAATTATAGCAGCAACTGCCGGTACAAGAGTCAAATGATGGAATCGGCCTTAATAAAAGAGAAGCAGGTAATGAACATCTCAAAAGGGAATTGGACATCGGACATCGTCGGCGCAGTGTTCACTCAACAACGCTTAAGAAGATTAAAGGAAGATTATCAGCGGGGGTGTTGACCTAAATTGGCTTACTTGTGGACGAATCTCTTGGTATAAATACCACCTTTTCTGTAAACTTTCCTCATTCATATACCTGAAGAGAGAGACAGCAGTCTCTGAAATATAGTACTTTTCTCTCTACATTTTGGTGTTTTTATGGGCTCCTTTTATTAGATGGAATTCTGTTGTTACAGAACATTTTTACCAGTCATATATATGTATGTATGTATGTATATCATTCAGGAGAGAGAGACAGAGAGACAGAGAGACAGAGAGAAAGAGAGAGAGAAGCACACTATTATTCACACGCAGAAACCAGAGCAACCTCGTTCGTCTGCCGTGGATTTGGTAGATTATATTGGACGAAAAGGCGATTTTAGGACTGACCTGATTACACGGTACACCTGATGTCACGGCACTTATAGTAGGTTTTTGACGCCGTAATGAATTAAAAAAGGAAACTAGAAAAATGAGTAAATAATTAATTTTAATTTTAAGATTAGTTTTATACGACAAATATCTAAACACACACACACACACACACACACACACACACACACATATATATATATATATATATATATATATATATATATATATATATATATATATATCTATACACACACAGGCTGCCAAAAGAATACTTATAAAGAAAGAGAGGAGAGAGGAGAGAGAGAGAGAGAGAGAGAGAGAGAGAGAGAGAGAGAAACGAAAAGAAGTCCCATGCTTTAGATGGCTCCTGTGTCAACAGGCTGTGTACCTCGGAGTCGGGCTGCCTCCATTCTCGCTCGGAGTAAAAGGAGGAATTCTGTTTTATGTCGTAAGTAACCCCGTTTCGTACTGAGGGGTATTTTTTTTGACTTCCGAGGAATTCCACATTATATTTATCCGTAAGGAAGTAACATCAAAAGAGGCGAACTTGAGTTGTATTTAAGTTTCTTGCTGCGTTTTCAAAATTATAAAAAATGAAAATGTAAAATTGCAGTGTCAGTGAATTTCGCTCGTGGTGTACTTGCTAAAGGGACACCAAAAAAATAATAATCAATAAATCAAATAAATAAATGAATAAATAACTATAAGCTTCCTACTCCTACTCATATAATTCACCAGACACATCGACTCCCATAATACACTGCGCCACTCACCTTCACTTACTGGTAAGAGACAGAAAAATTTTAGTCTTCCGCTGTAACAAACGGCAAAAAGTTGGTATAGAGTTTATACATAAATGTGCGTGTGTACGTATGTGTGTGCGTATTAGACCGGCGGACCAGCAAATCCTTTCCCAGGGCTCTGGACTTTCCAGTTTTGCTCCTCTTTCAATGGCATTATTTTCAACCTCCCAACTTTCCTAATAAAGTTCATCATATTAATCTCTAAACGTTTATTATTGGCTAAGTTTTCGAAAGTATTTCCTCTGCTTTCATATTTGTGTATCATCCGAAACTTACAGAGATATTCCGCAAAGCATATTTCTGTACAGTAAGTTCCAGAAGTGAAGCGACAAATTCAGAGAATTTCGTTCGAAATCACCAACTGGCATCTACACCACGTAGCTGAAATTTTTTTTTTTTTTTTTTGTTTTTTTTTTTTTTCTACAGTGAAAGCTCTATTCAAGCAAAATAAAGCTAACATATGATGCACAAATATTAAATCTATGATATTTATAAACAATCATAAGAAAAATTACGGTAATAGTAATTATTTCAAGTAGAGTAATTACTCAAAACTATAGAAGCGAAACACTTTGAAATTTTCGTTTAAACACAGGATTACCAACATACCAATGAATATTTCGAGTAATGTGGAAACAAATATTTAATATATATTGCATTATATTATTTTAGCGAAGATGCATAAAACCAAGCAAGTATCACTAGAATATAAAGGGAAAAATCTCCGCAACATTAAACATAATCTGCCATGAATGCACCTAGATTCAGCAGAGAAGTAAGGTTTGGTTGGTAGTTCTGATTTTAGCTTCTAGGACCGAGCATAAAACACCACCTTCGTCAAAGGCTCTAACTGCTGCTGCTGCCTTCAAGTGACTAGACCTAGTTCCGGGCATAGGAAGGCTTACATTGCAGGGCCGCTGTCTTTATTTAGGCAAAGATAGAACCATTAGGACCACACTAGGACCTGTCCTTGCACCTGGGAAACAGACTCGCTATATAAAAAATAAGGAAAACGGTCGCAAGCAACAAGAACACCCGTAAAATCACCACCTGGTTAAGTAGGGAGACGACATCCCCCCCACCCCCCACCCCTCCCCTCCCACCTCTCCCTATACCCCCAATCCTAACTCCACCTTTTTCACTTCAACCTTTCCCAAACCCAAATCTTCATAATCATATTTCAACCGTGAAATTTTAAGACGTGAATTGCGTAAGTGGGCGTATCATGAAGGAGTGATATCACCCAAATTCATATTTCCACGGGCAACCAGTAATCAGTTCGATCCAGTCAAGCATTATTGTATAACAGAAATGTAAGATTTTTTTTTAGTATATATCTATATATATATATATATATATATATATATATATATATATATGTGTGGTGTGTGTGTGTGTGTGTGTGTGTGTGTGTGTGTGTGTGTGTGTGTGTGTATAAAGAAGCAATCGAGCATGACCAATAGGCATAATGCTCGATTCTTAAAACAGGACTCTGGTTATTCCTGACTAGATAAAAAGGTCCTGAGAGAGAGAGAGAGAGAGAGAGAAAGAAGAGAGAGAGAGAGAGAGAGAGAGACGAGAGAGAGAGAGAGAGAGAGAGAGAGAGAGAGAGAGAGAGAGAGAGAGAGAGGAGCATAAACAGGAGATCCTCGAATTAAAATAATGCTCGCCAAGCATATTCACACTCCGGATCGTATGGACAAGAATAGTCTCATTTATGCACTGAAAAAAAACGTGGAAACCTACGAAAATACTTGGTTGATGCGAACCTGAACGCAATTCTACATGCAAAAATTTGCACAATTGAGGAATTCGATAAAATTATTAACTAACAAGCTGGAAAATATATTTCCTTGATTCTGAATAGGCCCAACTATGTAGCCAATGCTAAACGCGCATATAACTTGGATTTCATTTTTTTTTTTCACATCAACTTGCGTGCTATTTATATTTCATCTAAACAGATGCTAATCCTCTTTGTGCTTTATCAAAAGTAATCATAATAACTTTCGATATAACGCTATAAAAGTAGAAAGTTGATTTACAAATCATATTAGGCCAATGCTTATGCACTCGATTCCTGCTGCCACTCTATGGTGAACGCTTGATATCACACATTGAGAGCCGCAGATGTTTCTATGGGGAAATTCTTTTTATTTTTCTTTTAATAAACAATTATTGAACTAACATTGATCATTCACGGGGGAAATACTTTCTGTGCTTCTACAGTTAATCACTAATACGTATTACAGATAAAGAGGATGAAAATAATTGGAATAAAATATACTAACTGGCACCCCTCTAAAGAAGTACGATCAATTCTGAAAATTGTCGCCTCACTTCTGGAACTTACTGTACATATGCATATCTTTTTTGTATTGTTAGTATTTCTTCTGGTTTCATGTTTGTGTATTTTCTCGGGCATTCCATTGAGGAGTGAGAGATGTGTAGTATTTTTGGTGATAGAAGTTCACTCTTGACGTGGCTCGGAAGTCACGTAAAGCAGTTGGTCCCGTTGCTGAGTAACCCCTGGTTCCATGAAACGTAAAAAAACCATACAAACAAACTTAATGATCTCCCAAAATATGACAGTACCATATCATTTTTCCTGCTGCCCAGTTTTCACTCGCCAAAAAAATAGATTGAATAAAATTCAATTTGTTTCTAATGATTCGTAGTTACGATTTTATCTAACAGATTCCATACCTCATGAACAGATGACAACTAATTCCTAAAAATATATTTTTGCTGACGTGGGTGCCATTTTTTTCAGACACTGGCATAAAATAGCAATTCATATCTACAGTATAACAGAATCTACCTATATCAAGTTGCCAATATGCAACAAATTTGGTTAGTCTTTATATTCTTCAAGAGAGTACTAAAGGAAATTAGCATTTTCTGAAGCCCATTTTTCACACAGAAACAGTATTATCTCATAGAACAATTATCAATAGGCTTCAACAAGAGATGTAGGATAGACAATGGACGAGCACTTTCCCGAAAATCCATGAACGGGCCGATAACAGCCAATGCAGGTGAGGGAAGGCCCACTGTAAGCAAAAAAAAAAAAAAGGTATGGAGAAATATAGTGAGGCGGATGAAATGGTAGAATTTCCCAACTTTGTTGACGAAGGTGATAATAAATACTTATCAGAGACTGAAGTTAAGACATAATCTACCGTGAGATGACAAGAGAGAACTACAAATATACATTTTTTTCATAATACCAGTAGCGAGAGTTTGCCTTCCAATGTTGTTAACATAAACGTACAGTCACTCATATAAGTTCATGCATGTCTCCGGGCATAGAGCTGAATTCCATCCAAGCCCTTTCTGGACGACGGGTCGGCATAGTGACGCAAGACTGGCGCGCTCACCGAAACTTTCTACAGCAGAGTTAGGAAGTTTGAACATTTGGCCAGTTTTGCATGGCAGACACCGTCGTCCAGAAAGGGATGAAATGGAAATATCTCTCTCTCTCTCTCTCTCTCAAACACCTGGACATCCATGAACTTATATGAGTGACTGTACCACCGATGGCAAGAGGGTATCCTAAACGTCAAAAAGACACCAGGAAGGTAGTTTAGTTTATGGCCTCCTAGAAGTTTGTGTCTCTAACTGTCACTTTTGTGTGTGTGTGTGTGTGTGTGTGTTTGTGTGTGTGAAGAGCTTGATGAAATGGGCTTTCCTCAGGACGTGGGTAATGAGTGTGCAAATTCACTCACGGAAATGAACATGTTGACATTCGTGTCAAAATTACCTCTTGATGGGAGCTATGTATCTCGGGTAACCTTCCGTGAAATGAGAGAGAGAGAGAGGAGAGAGAGAGAGAGAGAGAGAGAGAGAGAGAGAGAGAGAGAGAGAGAGAGAGAGAGTCTGTTTTTGTTTGGTGTTTTTACGTTGACTGCAACCAGTGGTTATTCAGGAACGGGACCGACGGCTTTACGTGACTTTCGAACCACGTCAAGAGTGAAATTCTATCACTAGAAATACATATCTTTAACCCCTCAGTGGAATGGCCGAGTATCGAACTCGCGGCACCGAGGTGGCAGGCCAAGAGAGAGAGAGAGAGAGAGAGACGAGCGAGAGAGAGAGAGAGAGAGAGAGAGAGAGAGATTGGATAGCAGTCTTCATCCATTACAAGGAACAGTGCTGACCGAAGATATCAAAATATTTTGAAGTGAAATATATATTTATCAACAAAAAGAAGCAGTTCTTTCACCTCACTTTTTTTTTTACCCTGAGTGGGGCTGATCCCTGAGGGTATTAACATCCGTTTCCCTGGGTGTAATCTTGTTATAATGAGGTTGTTTTATCGAATCCTTAAATTCCTGTATCTTAATCTCAACGCAAAACCAATTTTTCAGACCTTTTAGGCTTTCTATAGGGCTTTCCTATCCCGTAAAAAGAATATCAGCAAGAACAACAACAACAACAACAACACAAACAAAGTAGTTTGTAGGCTTACTCCACGAGTAAGGGAAGTGTAACTATATTAACTACCACAAAAACATCAAAACGCGAAACATTTGCTAAAATTTCCATTTCACAGAAAAACCAACGAAAGTAATGGAATAATAATTTTTTTCAAAACATCCCATGCGTACGAATACTAAATGTCAAGGATGTAAAGCAAGTAAATATAAAAATAAAAAAAATACATATATAAAAAAACACGGGCACACACATGGCATGAGCATCATGTCCCAGGGAAATGTTTTTCTCCAATTAACAGAGCCGTTGGCAGGCAAGAAACCGACGGTTTTGGGGTCACCTAAAAAAAAAAAAATTTTTTTTTACTCAATATTTTTCCACCACCTGTCTCTCCTTTTCCGTTTCAGTTTCTTTTTTGCTCCTGCCTTCCTTTTCTTTTCTTTTACTTGTTTCTCCTACCGTTATTATTTATTATGAATTAAAGGTTTTAATTAACTGTCTTAATGAAAACAAGTCGACAGTAAGATCTAGATGTCTCTTAATACGAAAAATGTCTGTTATATCATCATTATCGTCATTATCGTTTCCTTTTCAAATACTTGCTCGTATCCACAGCCATTCTTCTAGAGAGAGAGAGAGAGAGAGAGAGAGAGAGAGAGAGAGAGAGAGAGAAGAATAGAGAGGACCTTCGCATTTAAAAGAATCTTAAAATCATATTAATTCTTGATCTAAAACTGCATTTTTTATTATTCTAGAGAGAGAGAGAGAGAGAGAGAGAGAGAGAGAGAGAGAGAGAGAGAGAGAGAGAACTGCATTTAAAAGAATCTTAAAATTATATTCATTCGTGTTGTACATCTGCATTTTCATTATTCTAGTGAGAGAGATGAGAGAGAGAGACGAGAGAGAGAGGAGAGAGAGAGAGAGAGAGAGTACTCTTAAATTTCAAAGAACGTTAAAACCTATATTTGATATTAAACAACAGCGAAAATAAAGAACCTACTTTTATCCACCCCCTGATAAATACCGCATATTTCTTGAAGTTCAGCCAAAATGTATACTAAATTTCCCTTACATTTAAGTTCTATTCATTTTTATGTATTCTTGTTCTGAACGCAGCAGAGATCTGAACCAACAATAAAAAAAAAAAAGAAGAAAAAAAAAAAAAAACAAAAAAAAAAAACTTTTCACGCCAGTCACTCAAATGGCGTGCTGCTATTTCAAATATTTCCCTCATCTGAAATTCGTTACTCCGTAAAAAAAAGTTTTTTTCCGCAGTGTTTTATTTATGGTATGTTTCGCTTACTCGGAGAGTAAGCCTGCAAAATACTTTATTGCTGTAGTTGTTCTTGTTGGTGGGGTAGGTAAACAATGGTCTATGGAGTCCTAAAAAGCTCTGAAAATGGTGTTTCGTGTTAACCTAAAGATAAGGAATTTTAGGATAGGATATTTATGATTATCTATCACAATTAAAATGTAAAAAAAATAATGCTCATGTCAAACAGTACAGAACAATTATTTCTAATAAAATAGAGCGTATTTATTTTAATTTTCGTTGGTTAAACAACGTTCTATTTCACTTTAGATTTTACCACGCGCCCGAGTAAGCTGGAGGTCGGATCACGCCTTGTTATATAGTTTGCATCCCGAACTCACTTCTTAGAGTATTAATAGAATTAACGAGTTATTCAAATAAAACTTATCGCTTATTTCCTCACCTCTTTTTCTATTAATCTCATTCATTTTATACATGGAAACAAAGGTCATTTGAGTTTGTCACAAAATTACATTATACTTTAAAAAAACTGTTTATTATAGATATCCTCTGTGAATCTGTCTGTACCAAACTATTTGTAGACTGAGCAGGCCAGCCACCTTACTGAAATATATTTCAATTTATTCCGTGAATGCGTTTGTGAATCAGCAACATAATATATTCCTTACAATAACATAAAATCCAGGAAAAAAAATCTTGCAGCAAAGTAATTCATAACAAAGAATCCTAAATACCACCGGACAATCATTCATCCATCCAAACATATCCACTGGGCTATTAGTCATTGAAATAGCGTGCAAATTTCTTCCTCGGAATGCAACGCATATTTTGAAACCGATTTTTTTAAATAAATATATTTTCGACTGAGCGAATGTGTCCATTTTTAGGGTGAGAGAAATACGCAGTTGGAATGTGAGTGCTTTCTACTGCGGCATTCCAGAAAGGGAAAATGTTCACCCCAAATTTTAAAACCATGGAAAAGTACGGAATGGCAGAGTAGCATGCAAGCACGGAAATGGACTATTAGCTCGGCAAAAGCAACGCGACTATTTAGGTGCTTTTCAAGACTCATATGAGGAGAGAACGCATAGTAATCCTCTGTCTTTGTTTGTCTATAGAGAACGCTACTCTGGTTATTTCCCTGGATTTAGTAAATCGTATAATTATTCATTGTGGAACGTAAATGATAACATTTATAAAAAAACCATATATAGCTTTCGGTGCATGTCGTCACGTATCAAACATTGATATATATAGATATATATATATATATATATATATATATATATATATATATATATATATACTATATATATATATATATATATATATATATATATACACGCCCTACCTGGCTTGCGACAAAAACTTATTCGCTTTTGAACGTGGATATTTTTCCAATCTTTCATTCTTTTCTGAATTTCAGGAAAGCTTTGTTTTTTTCGACAATTCATATTTTGAAGATTTTGTTGTTGATTTTTTTTTTTTTTTTCGGCTGAGTTTAAACCCACCGACTGTCACCGCAGGCGGGCACTTTTCGGCGGAATGTTTTTGTTGTCAAAAAACTAGTCCCGCGCGCGCGCGTGAATTCTTTTATTTCCAGCGACGTGTTTTTTAAAGCAAATTCTTTGCTGGTCTGTATGCGCGATCAAAATTGCAGTGTTCGCGGTGTCGACTACAGAGGAATGAGAATTGGTTCACCGAAATCTTGTTACTGAAGGGAAAAAATATGTTTTGTAGGCCTATGTCCCCGATTATATATTGTTCGTATGGTGATTTTTACGTTGCATGGGACCGATGGTTATTCAGCAACAGGACCAAACGGCTTTACGTGACTTCCGAACCACGTCGAGAGTGAACTTCTATCACCAGAAATATTATACATATCTCTCACCCCACAATGCATTGCCCGATAATCGAACTCGCTGCCACCAAAGTGGCAGGCCAAGACCATAACGATCACGCCACTAAGGCGCTCTCCCGGTTACGTATTGAATTTGACGACTTTCAGATTGTATCTCCATTTTTTTTATATATATGAAAAACATGCAACGCGTTCAGTGCATCTGCAAGGTTATGAGGCTGACGCATTTTTTCTCATACCGTTTGTGAACCTATCGATGCCATTAATTCTTCCGCCATATTTGTGTAAACATTCAGTGAATTATGATCGAGTTACAGATAGCTTTAATTATTTAATTGGCCTGTAGAAACTGTTGCTTGAACCAATTATTTTGAGTAACCTAAGGTCTGATTCCAAGGGGTAATAAATCCTGTACTCATTTTGTTTTAGTTGTCTAATCCAGACTGAGATCAGATGGCTCAGAATCGTATGAAGCCAGTTACCACAATATTTACAAAGAAAAAAAAAACCTTCTGGTTATGTTGAATCTAAAAAATATCTTGCGTGTTAGTCTGTATTTTTCATTATAAGTTTCGGTTTCCAATAAATTGCCCAAGAGTAGTTAAAGTTCTTTTATATATATTCATGGAAGAGTAAGCTACCCACAATGATCTTACGAAAGTTAAAGAACACTCCTTCACAAATAAAAATACACAGGAACTGAACATGATCTCCAGCTCTGCATCAGACATACCAAATAGCAAGCCATCTAGACTCAGTCATATTCATTTTATTCAAGGTTAAAGTTAGCCATGAGCATGCGTCTGGCACCGCTATAAAAGCCGAGAACGCAGGCTACCAACGGGCCGTGGTCGAATGTTTCATGGGCCATTAAGGTTACACAGGCTACCACAGGGACTTGACTGAAATTTTTTATGGACCGTTGCTGAGATTTTCCTACGACATTATACGCTATACAGAAAACTTCATTGCGCCGAATAATTTTTTACTTATTTCATAATCTGAAGTGGCACTCGCACTACAGCAAGTACTTATGTAACTTATGTACTATATAAGTAACTAACTCTCCCACCCCATAGCGATAATTCAACGCTAATGGAGCAGGTAATTTGAAGGCGTTCCATAACATCCGCCTGGGCCGTCTGTTGCCTAATTAGTCCTCGTATAAGCAAGTGGTAATCTTCCTGAAGGACTTAAAACCTAATCATGTCAGCATTAACGAACAAAGACGGTCAGGAAAGGCGTTCTCCTGAACACTGCTTATTAGGGAATACTGAGCCTTAGGTAAACGCCTCTCTCTTCAAGGTGACAGGTTTCTTGGGCATTAATGGTTCGTGGTTCCAGGGATTATTTCTGCTGATAATGAAATAGTATTAAATCACTGTAGATCAATAAGCCAGTTAGAAATTAAAGGCGCTCGAAATTACAGTGGTTTGATTTGATTTCTATAGATTTTTTTTTTGGGGGGGGGTGTATTATGACAAGCACTGGGTTAACTAAGGCCATTCAGCGCGGAGACGGAAATTGTTAGTAAGAAGGTTTGAAAGGTGTAACAGGAGGAAAACTCGAAGCAATTGCACTATGAAGTGATTGTTATGAGAATTTTGGTAGCAATTCCCTGCGAAAATTAAATATTTCAAAATAATTCGAAAGAATCATATGCAACAATAGGGTCTACGGTTTCTTTCATTATAAGCCGTATGAATATTGAAAGCATTCTTGACATGTCAAAATGTCTTTAACTTTTTAATTGCCAATGGAATCCCTATTAAGCATATAACCTTTCCTTTCCATTTTATCCGTTTCTGACTGAATGTAGTAATGTAGTAATGTGTGTGTATATCCTATACTATCTCATCTTACTTCGGTTAGAATTTTATTTTCCCTAATCTTCATTTTTTGTTTTGTTTGTTTGTCTGATGTTACTCGTTTTCTCTTTTACTCTCTCGGTTCTAGACGTAGTGAATATTTCTCAGAAAAAGAAAGTCCTTGCTTGTATGTTCCACTGGATGAACACCTAACAATAATATTTATGTGTGTATATATATATATATATATATATATATATATATATATATATATATATATATATATATATACACACATATTTGTTTAAAGAATTCTTTGTCCCTTAACCCATAAACAAAAACACAAGGTCTCATTTTCTATCATAGGCGTTTATTCAGTTTTAATCTTTTTCTGAACTCCCTTATCTCTATGTTAACATTTCGCTTTACTCATTTCGTTAACCGTTTTTTGGATTCTTTTCGTGTCCCATTAGAAACCATATATTTGTGTTAACGATCCTGTGTCCTGGGGAAATTATTCATATAAAAAATGAACTAAAGATGTATACCACCATCCCAAAAATACAAGGGCTTTCAAACCAACACCTCTTTTAGTAACAACATACACCAAGTAAAAAATACGCGGACGTTTCTTCGGCGCCATCGAGTTTTCTGTACAGCCGCTACAACAGCACGATTAAGGCTAACTTTAACCTTGAATATAATATAAAAATACTGAGGCCAGAGAGCTGCAAATTGGTGTGTTTGGTGATTGGGGGTGGATGATCAACATACCAATTTCCAGCCCTCTAGCCTCAGTAGTTTTTAAGATCTGAGGGCAGACTGAAAAAAGTTCGGACTCACAGAGAATTGGCACAATAGTTTTCGTTTGCAGAAAACTAAAATCTGCATGTGATGACTTAATGCCACGCACCTAGACCACCAGAGGAGAGAGAGAGAGAGAGAGAGAGAGAGAGAGAGAGAGAGAGAGAGAGAGAGAGAGAGAGAGGAGAGAGTATATTATTGACTGGCAAGTAGAGCAGAATTTCTGATTAGCATAAATTTCCCATTTCTTACTTTTATTGAGTAAACTGAGTCAAGGAATAAGATCGGCAAGAGGTATATTTCGTGATATTCTAAATATTCCCAAAGACAACTGCATTGCTTATGTAAGTAATAGAAATTCCTTTAATTCTTATTAAATCATTACATTCCATTATTCATACAATTGGAAATCTCATTCCATTACAACTTATTTGTAACCCCATATCAACCTCAACCACAGATGCTCAGAAGTATATAATTACCATTCTTTTCCTGCGCAAGCATCATTTATCCCCTTCTACCTTTATATTTCTCTCCACTCTCCTTCAATCTATCAAATATTTCAATGCATTCTCTATCCCCTTCGTAGCTCATTCTTCATTTGTCCACATACCTCTTTCAATGTCCAATCTCCCTGCATCCAATACGCCTTTATGTCGCTCAGTTTTCCGTCCGTTGTAGAGATTGTTTTATGGCAGGATAGAAGGAGATTACTTTATGCAGGATAGAGGGAGATTACTTTATGGCAGTATAGAAGGGGGGAGATTTCCTTATGGCAGGATAGAGGAGATTACTTTATTGCAGGATAGAGGGAGTGATTCTTTATGGCGGGATAGAGGGAGATTACTTTATGGCAGATAGAGGGAGATTACTTTATAGGAGGATAGAGGGAGATTTCTTTATGGCGGGATAGAGGGAGATTTCCTTATGGCAGGATAGAGGGAGATTACTTTATGGCAGGATAGAGGGAGATTTCTTTATGGCGGGATAGAGGGAGATTACTTTATGGCAGGATAGAGGGAGATTTCTTTATGGCGGGATAGAGGGAGATTACTTTATGGCAGGATAGAGGGAGATTTCTTTATGGCGGGATAGAGGGAGATTACTTTATCGCAGGATATAAGAGATTACTTTATGGCAGGATAGAGGGAGATTTCTTCATGGCGGGATAGAGGGAGATTTCCTTATGGCAGGATAGAGGGAGATTACTTTACGGCAGGATAGAGGGAGATTTCCTTATGGCGGGATAGAGGGAGATTACATTTATGGCAGGATAGAGGGAGATTTCTTTAGGGCGGGATAGAGGGAGATTACTTATGGCAGGTAGAGGGAGATTACTTTATGGCGGGATAGAGGGAGATTACTTTATGGCAGGATAGACACCGATTTCCCCAAAACAGAAAAAATTTATGGCGGGATTAGAGGGGATTACTTTATGGCAGGGATAGAGGGAGATTTCTTTATGGCGGGATAGAGGGAGATTACTTTATAGCAGATAGAGGGAGATTTCTTTATGGCGGGATAGAGGGAGATACTTTATGGCAGGATAGAGGGAGATTTCTTATTAGGCGGGATAGAGGGGGGCAAACAAGTCCCTTATGGGTGCCGGTCCCAAGCCCGGATAAATATGGGAGGGTTGGTGTCAGGAAGGGCATTCCGGCTGTAAAAATCTGTGCCAAAACCAAAAATGGAATGAGCCGAAATATGGAAAGAGTAATGCTAGGGCGTACTCCGTAAACGACGCACAGAGACATCGCCCTAACTCTGTGGTAAGGCGAGGGCTACTGCATCAGGAGCGGGTGTTGCAGCTAAAGAAGCGAGCTCACATTGGGTTCAGAGTATGTCAGCTAAATGTTGGGTCCATGACTGGGAGAGGTAGAGAATTGGCTGACTTGATGAGAGAAAAGAAAGTAGATGTTGTGTGTGTGGCAAGAAACGCGGTGGAAAGGAAATAAAGCTAAAGAGTTGGGAGATGGATATAAGCTATATTAATGTGGAGCAATAAACAAGGTAAGAATGGAGTTGGCATAGTACTGTCTAGTGAACTAAAGAACTCGGTAATAGAAGTGCATAGAAAGAATGACCGTATCATCAGATTGAAGATATGTTATGGAGGAGAGATTCTGAATATTATAAGCGCATATGCACCACAAGTTGGTTTGCACAGAAGAAGAGAAGGGAAATTTCTGGAGAGACATGGATGGAATAATGCAGAACTGGAAGAGCATGAGAGGGTGATAGTTGGGGCAGATTTGAATGGCCATGTCGGAAGTGAAAATGAGGCGATTGGGCGGGTGCATGGGGGCCATGGAATTGGGGAGAGAAACCCAGAAGGAGAGAGTGTAGTGGACTTTGCTGTGTCATTCGACATGGCAATAGTAAACACATTTTTTGAGAAGAAAAGGGAACACCTAATAACATATAGGAGTGGGGGAAGATTCTCCCAGATGATATTTTCTTGTATAAAAGGATAAATCTGGTGGAGTCAAGAACTGCAAAGTTATTCCAGGCGACCATGTAGCCCCCCAACACAGGCTGCTATGTATGGACTTGAAGTTGAAAAGGGAAAGAAAAAACCAAAGCTAAAAAGGGAAATAAGGAAAATTAAATGGTACGAATTACAGAAGGAAGGGGTGGGGATAAGAAGAGAGAGTTTAAGAGGAAGGTTTTGGAGGATATTGATATAGGATTGAAGATGTTCAGAATGGTGGGCACGAAATGCAGCAGTAATAAGAAGCATGGAAAGGAGCTGCTAGGAGGAGACATCTGGTATCATATGGGAAGAAAAGGATAGTTGGTGGTGGATGAAGACATTGAGAAAGTAGTAAAAGATAAGAAGGAGGCAAAGAAAAGATGGGAAGAGTCACAGTCAGTGGAAGACAGAAATAGGTACAGAGAGAAAAACAAGGTGGTGAAAAAGGTGGTAGCCCAAGCTAAAGCAAAGTCGTATGATGATGTGTATAATGAGCTGGGGACAAAGGAAGGATTAAAGAAGATGATGAAGCTATCAAAGGCTAGAAATAAGAGCACCAAAGATATAACACACATCAAACAAATAAAGAATCAAGAGGGTGTAGTGCGTTAGAAAGGAGGAAGAGACATTGTGAAGAGATGGAAAGAATATTTCGAACAGTTGTTAAATGAAGAAAATAATAGACTAATAAGAGAGGATGGGCAAGTGAACATTGGCATGGTAATGAGGTTTTTCTAGGCAAGAGGTACTAAATGCACTGAAGAAGATGAAGAATGGAAGGCAACCGGACCAGACATGATCCCGGTGGAGGCATGGAAAGCATTAGGAGATGAAGGAGTGGATATACTGTACGATCTTATGATAAAGATCCTTGAACAGGAAAAGATACCAAATGAGTGGCGTGGGAGTATATTGATCCCTTTTTAATTTTTAAAGGGAAAGGCGATGTCCAAGAGTGTGGTAATTATAGGGGCATTAATTGATGTCCCACACTTTGAAGAAATACTGGAAAGGATGATAGATGCTAGACTGAGAGAAAGAAGTACAAATAGGTAAAGAGCAGATGGGATTTATGAAGGGAAGGGGAAACAACAGATGGTATATTTTGTCTGAGGCAAATAATGGAGAAATTCGGGGAAAGACAAAGGGACCTACATTATGGTATTCATTGACCTTGAAAAGGCTTATGACAGAGTCCCGAGACAAGAGGTATGGAGGAGCCTGAGGGAGAAGATGGTGCCAGAGAAGTATGTGCGATTGATACAAGAGATGTATCGGAATGTATTTACCAGAGTGAGGAGCAGTGTTGGGGAGACAGAAGGTTTTGAGGTGAGAGTAGGATTACACCAGGGGTCGGCTCTGAGCCCATTTATCTTTAACATAGTGATGGATGTTATAATAGAGGAAGTAAGGGAGACAGTACCATGGAACATATTGTATGCGGATGATATTGTTCTGTGTGCAGAGAGCAGGGAAGATCTGGAAGTGAAATTGGAAAGATGGAGACAAGTACTGGAGGACAGAGGAATGAGAATAAGTAGATCAAGACAGAATATATGTGTACCACCACTGAGGGGGATGATAGAGAAAGTATTCAGCTTGGTGGAGAGCAAATAAGGAGAGTTTGATAAGTTTAAGTATTTGGGATCTTTTGTTAACGCTGGGGAAGGGTATGGAAGAAGAAGTAAAACATCGGGTACAGGCAGGCTTGAACAACTGGAGAGCGGCCTCGGGAGTTCTTTGTGACAAAAGAGTGCCGCTTAGGTTAAAAGGAAAATTTCACAAGACGGTGGTAAGAACAGCAATGCTGTATGGTACGGAAACAGCAAGCATGAGAAAAGCAGAGCAGAAGAAGATGGATGTGGCAGAAATGAGAATGCTTAGGTGGATGTCTGGGGTTAACAAGAGTGGATAGATCAGAAATGACTACATAAGGGGGTCAACTAAGGTGGTGGAAGTATCAAAGAAAGTGCAGGAGGGGAGGCTGAGATGGTATGGACACCTTTGAGGAGAGATGAGGACCACGCTGGGAGACATACATGGGAGTGGAGGTGCAAGGAAGAAGAAAGAGGAGGGAGACCAAGAAAGAGATGGAAGGACTGTGTGAGAGGATATTTACATGAGAAGGGAATTGATGAGGCAGAAGTGCAAGATAGAAATAGATGGAAACGGCTCATCCGAAACGGCGACCCCATATAAAAATGGGAAAAAGCTGGGAAGAAGAAGAAGAAGAAGAAGAAGAGGGAGATTACTTTATGGCAGGATAGAGGGAGATTTCTTTATGGCGGGATAGAAGGAGATTACTTTATGGCAGGATAGAGGGAGATGCTTCATTGCAAAGGATTTCAACAACGCACCGAATATATTTTTTTTTAATTGAGGTTTATCATGGAAGGTATACATGGGTACATGGTTGATATTACATAGTTATACTCAGGGAGGTATACTTTAGATAGATTGTATACCTTCCAGAGAATAACTAATATCTAGTTGAATATTAGTTTATACTAACATGAAGGTATACAAAGTTGATATTAGTTATTAGTTATACCCAGGAAGGTATACATAGTTGATGTTAGTTACCCAGGAAGGTATACATAGTTGATATTAGTTATTTCTCAGGGAAGGTATACACAGTTGATATTAGTATACTCAGAAAAGGTATACAAATAGATGATATTAGTTATATTTCAGGAAAGGTATAGGCTACATAGTTGCTATTGAGTTATACTCAGGAGGATGTTACATAGTTGAT
>NC_087204.1:17525538-17533038 GCF_015104395.2 Macrobrachium nipponense | reverse complement strand
TTTTAGTAGGTTACTTTCAGAAAAAATCAACGGTGTAATCCACACTATATTAGTCTTACTAATACTTACCTTTCTAAACTATTCCCTAGCATGGTTAGCTAGCTAACTGCTCAGAAAACACCCTCTTTCCTATCAGATTAAAAAAAAAGAATAATATATATGTGTGTGTATGTGTGCGTAAAGGTTCCTCACCTAATATCTTCAGTTTGTCCTTCGTTTAGCAGTTGATGGAATTTAAGTGAATTCTTCCTGACCATAGCGTTGTATGAACAGCAATCTTCCATAATATTTTTAAAAGAATAATAAAGAAAGTCATCTGATAACATGATATACATCAATAAAATTTTGAACTATATTCCCGCGCAAGACGAGCGCTAACATGCAACATACCAATCCAAGTGGTTTTACAAAAACACAGAACTTACCTTCACCTCCGTGTGATTTCTGGAAATTATGTGAGGATTTTACCTCCTGTTTTGATCAAACAGACTTTCTAACACTTCAGCATTAAACGTGTTTCTTCATCTTCCAATTCTCTAGCAGAGCTTTTCAATTGATGTCAGGGTTGAACGAAGACGATGATGCAGTAGTTTCTGATTGCTACCAAAGCAGTAAAAAGTATTCGACCTTCCATTGCACTTTGCTAGTCTCAATTTCAGTCACACCCACATAGAGTGCAACTAACTACCTTTATATAACAGGAAACAACCATGAATGTAAGAACCATTCAGAAGGCATTTGGAACTGACTGAACGGCTGGAACTACCCTCTAACTACTTAACTAACATTACATTGTTAGGTAGCTACTACTCTCCTGTAAGATTATGACGCCAGGGGCTTCCGCGCGGACTAGTTAACTGTGACTATAGTCTCGTTTCATTGTCGTGGTGTGACTGTGTTTGTTTTGATGATTATTAACTGATTAGTGATACTCTGAACGCGTGAGTAAATACAATCCAGTTTTCAATGTATTAGGGAATAAGTATTATATATGTTTCCACATTTAATCATTAATATATAAATAAATATTCATTGCAGTTCTTAAAGACAAGATGTGTTCTGTGCCGAACTTGTAAACAAACGCCATATTGCTTAGCATTTCTTGAGGATTATTCACTGAAATTATACACGCACAAACACATACATGCATATATATAGACACATACACCCGTTGTATACTGTTAAAAGAATTTCCAGCCTTATCACAAACGCTATTTTGTCACAAACCACTTTCCTGGAATATGTGGAACTCTGGGCACAAAGATTTATCACTGGAGTCCCATGGATATGAATCCATTTAGAAACTCGACGATGACGCAAACTTTCGTTCGTTGCTCAAAGGGAAACTTTATTCCAACAAAGTCCATCCAGCCGAAGTTCGTTCGTAATACGTATCAGTCTGTCGGCAAATATTTGTTAGTACTAGTGTACGAACAGTGCTCGTTTGTTATACTTGCTTCCAAGCATAACAATTATTGGTTTGATTATTTAAATCCATTAATTTCAATAAGATTTTGAAGGGAAAATGGAACTTTGTACAAATACGTCCAACACTGAGTTAGACTTTCTTATATACACAGCATTTCTTACAGAATTTTGTTTGAGTTATGGTCTAACGCACTCCCTGAACTCAACACTCCTTCAGTAGTTTTCAACCACTATACAAGCTAATTGTTGTAATATGCACAAGAAAATGCGTTTTTAATCATTAGGATATCATTATTAATCGTAAAATACCGTTATTACGAAAGCTTGGCGGTCTTCATTTTAAGAAAATCAGTTTAGCAATTCACCCCAGCGCGGTATGCAGTAGTGTCAGAGGAAGCTAAAGTTTGAATTTACCAAATAATCCCTTTCAGTTAATTCCATGGGTGCAAATGAACCGATACGTCTAAAGAGCATTAAGACAACACAAATTCGTAATCTGTTATCTGCAGTAATAACAATAGTATCAGCAAGTATGTGAGTGCTTCAAACAGTTGATTCTTCATAAAAAATAGACATTATTTTGTAAAATCTTCACATACAGCTGGGTTAGGTATTTTCCTTGAACTTTTTGCTGACTTTCAGGAATATTAATCTCCTAAGAATCATTTCTACCATAGATTCGGGCAAATAAGTCTAACAAATCTTTATGACCATGATATGACGATTCGAGGGAGCTGGAAGCGTTAAAGTTTGAATAGAATGTTTGGAATATATCCACAACTTGGGCTTTTCTAGATTGCTAACACTCTCCCATCTTTGGAAGCTATTTACAGAATATTTCCATTCATTTTAAAACTCAAGCGAAACTACTTTGTTTTCTAGAACACTGAGGCAATCAATGTTTCGTCAGTAGTTTGGCTTTTCCGATATTGATAAAATCTTCAAATGGGCTTCGAAAATAGTTTCGTTTCTAAAGTTTATAATTTACTTAAGGAATTATAAAGAATCTTAGGTATTATGAGACTTTTAAGGTTTTCACTCCCGAGGTAAAACACGACGTGGTATAAAGTACTTTACTGACACATTCAGAAATTTTAAGACCTAAAAATACCTTTTTATGAGTCTATAAAAAAAAAATTGCTCCTATAATCATAAAGTGTTTTTTCCGTAGGGGAATAGTGCCGTCAGTTTGCCTCACGCGATGCACTGTAGATACGTTTTTTTATTTCATAGTGCAACTGCTTTTTGAGATTTTCCACCTGTTACACTTAGACCTACCTACCCACTATTTCCTTTCCAGCGCTGAATGACCTCATAGGAGCCAGTGCTAGGCCTTTGACCTACGTTCTGTATTCAGTTCGTAACAGTTGATATCATGACAGTTTTTTAAAATCATTCTAGTATATTGAATTTTTGGTACTTAAGTTTCTTTAACATAAAGTAACAGGAAAAAATGTGTAGACCAATAAGTGTATATATAACTATTAGGCTAAATTTATCATCCAAGATGTTTCGATAGATGAGTATTCATAATGTCGATATCCGCGTCTGTCGGTAATAGAATTATAATAATAAAAAATCCCACCCTGAGATGAAAGTGGGTCCGTTGGGAAGGACACTTCCTCTTTAGACGCAGTGACCTACATATTTGCCTTGTCTTCTGCTGACGGAGTAGTTTTTTTTCTTTATTTTTTTCGGTACAAACTCCGGCACTGACGTCTTATTTAAATGTGAAATTCGCATTATCTTGCGTGGAAGGAGTACATGAAATGGTCTTTGGACTGTCTCCCTGCATCAGCCTCCAACGTCTCTCTCTCTCTCTCTCTTTCCTTGTCGTTTTCAGCTGAAGGCTATAAGACTTAGTAGTCTGTGAAACTTTTATGATAATAAATCCTACGTATAAATAATTATACAAGCGTATGAATCCACACCGTTGCGTCTAGAATCATCCATGTTTTCTTGCAAATTGTTATAGAATTTCCTCATACTGTCTTAGCATTTCACCATAGTGAAGAACAGACCTTTTTTGTAAAGGAATAGTGTAGCCTATCCTCATGGCACAATCTGTGCAAACAATATATCACCTGACTAGGACACAATCAGTACGGTGATCTATCCCCATTCAAATGTCATTATCTGATTGAAAAATGGATAGTATAGAAAGCGTTAGACGAGAGCTGTCCAATGTCGACTTCCATTTGTCGTTGGTGATGGGCCTACCCTTATTCGTAATGGATAGATATGCGAGGATTGTCTGGGAGGCAATCGTGCGAATTTCAGAGTGACGGGCTTACTGTAAATGGAACAGTTTCTTTGTGTGTGTTGTGTGTGTGTGTGTGTGTGTGTATTATATATATATATATATATATATATATATATATATCTATATATATATATATATATATATATATATTCACAAGTTAGTCTAGTGGTAAGGAAGCTCGTCTCATCATTGCTAAGAGTGTGTTTCTTATTAGTAAAACGGAAGCGTGTTATGATAGTGATTAAGCTGGACATATGCCAACACAAACTTCTGCTCCTTGATCAGTAGGTAACTGCCCAGCGGCATATCCTGCAGGTGTATAAAACTAAATTACTAAGTTTCTCGTGGTGCTTATAAACCAACAACACCAGCAACCTTGACGTGAGCGGACGCGTTTAGGAGCTATTTAGCTCATAGCAATATCTATAGTGTTAGTACGCGAACAATCATAATAATAATATATAATATAATTGTATGTTAAAATCTTCTTTTATAGAGATATGTATTTTCAAATTACGTATAGAGTAATGTTGCTCAGGTATTTTTTGTGTGCTTAAATCAGGGGTAAAACCTAATTCTATCGGACGTTGCAAGTTCTGGTGGCGGCTCGTATGTAATTTTTAGTGTATTTGAAGACAAATATCTCAACAAAAAGTACATTTGCCATCGTGCAATGAATACTAGTACAGAAAATAATTCCAATTGGACGAATAATGTTGACATATTCTTTCTACTACTAAAAACAACGAATAATGCTGACATATTCCTTCTACTACTAAAACAACTTAGGACTAAGTGCAAAAACCAGAGCTCATATTGGTGTTCCCAGAACTCCGTGCTATAGTCCCTGGTTATAAGTAGAATATTTGGTAATAACTCATGCAGTTGTTCTAATACCTTCGGGTCTAATCATTAATTAATAAGATACCGGTAGAGCCGGTTAATTCATGATATTTCTTTGATGAACGTGAGCTACAATAGCATTGCCTGCTTTGTGGTGAGGTCTAGGCACCTTTAGAATACAGTAGCATTTCTACAGTTTTTGTTTGTTTGTTTGTTTTTTGTGTGTGTTGAGGTGTTAAGTTACATGAAATTGCCCAGCTCCACTGACGATCGTAAGGTTACAACGGCCTCTTTGGCGTGTGGTTCGGTCTAGTCAACATGACACTGCAACCGTTATTCTACCGTCCGGTTTAGTCGACATTACCAAAGCGTTCATTGTTCCTCTACTCTGTGGGTTGCCATGGATACGTACGGTTACCAAGTTCCAGTTATCACTCTCTCTTTCATAGGATTACAATATTATAGGTAAGTGGCCGTAGATTTTTTTTATTTATAGAATTACTGTAGGATAGGAAAGTGGTTGTAGATATTTTTATAGAATTATTATAAGATAGGTAAGTGGTTGTAGATTTTGTTTATAGAAATACTATTGGATAGGAAGGTGAAAGAGAGAGAGAGAGAGAGAGAGAGAGAGAGAGAGAGAGAGAGAGAGAGAGAGAGAAGTGATAATCGTTGAAGCCCGAAATCGCATTCATTTACAATATACTTTTTTTTTTTTTTTTTTTTTTTTTGTAATGCAAGTAGAACAAGCTCGGTCAATACTTCATGTGCAGTCAGTTGCATTAAATTAAGCTTCGTTCTCAGAATAATTTAATTGGGTTTTCTCAGTAACTGCAATAATTCGTGTAAAAAGTCGCCCTTTAGAACTTTGAAGTCTATATTCTTTCCCAACAAGGAAATGTTAATAATGAGCAGTCTCATTATATTCTGAATTCGAAAGCAAATAAGAGGAAGTTATTCTTGTCGTTGTATTCAGTATAGGCCTGATAGTGTTATTGCTGACGAGAATAGAGAGAATGATGAAAAAAATAAAGAAGTGAGATGTGTTTTATTTAAGAGAGAGAGATAGGCAGTAAACACCTGATTTTGAAGAAAATATAAGACATGCGTATAGTAAATATATATGTTCATTAACCTATTAGTGGATGTTCTGCATATAACTTATATTTGTATTAGGGGTTTGAAATGAATTGGGCGCATCCGCTGGCCACGATCCGTTAACGGTCTATTGGTAAAAGAGGATGCTTCTCTTGAACCTTTACAGAAAAAAAAAAATAAAAAAACATTTCACAGTATTCCCCTGAATGCACTCTCTGAAAAAAAAAGGTTTTTTTTTTCGAGTTGTACCTTGGGTAGAATTTTCGATGTAAAACCAATTCTTGGGTGGGGTGAGCGTGTCCGTGGAATTTCGGTACGTTTGCTTTGACAGATATGGAATCCACTAAATATAAATTCGAAATCTATGCTACTGGATTGTCGAGTTGGTACATTCAATCATACGTGGTTACTAGATTGACAGAACTGCCAATTTTGTCAGCCAAACTGAGATTTGGACAGATGGGGTGAATGACAAGATATATATATATATATATATATATATATATATATATATATATATATATATATATATATGTGTGTGTGTGTGTGTGTGTGTGTGTGTGTGTGTGTGTGTGTGTGTAATATACACACACATTTTTTGTTTCCGTTAAATGGTTATATTATAAATCTGCCAAATGGGAACAAGTCGTTTGTATTAGACACGGATTTCATTCCACGAGTTTTATTTCAGGCAGGATTTTAAAATTTTATTTAGTTTTCATCACTCACGTATTTTATAGTTTGTCTCTTTTGGCATAAAAGTCAGTCTTTTGTTATTTTCCCAGAGATTCATCACCTGCCAAGTTGGATTATGCTTTCCAAGATTATCGTACATCAGTCGCTCGGTGTTTTAGCGTAATTGAACACATTTGTTTTGCCAATGAACATTTCTATTATAAACCTTAATAGGAAGGACTTTAAAAAAACCCACGAGATTATCACTACAGAATATGTATATTAAAAAGTGATTTCAGTACGTTATGAACGAGTTTTTTTCATTTCAAGTTCTGTATTCACAATAGTGCTCGCGGTATGGTAATGACCTCACGTAGAAATACGCATGCGCAAGCAGTCATTAAATGTCTCGTTCGATGACAAATTAAGCGTATTTGGACCCCCGTAATTGAGTCATTATATCTGTGTCCGTGGAGGAATCTCTTATAATGCGAATGGAGAATGGAATATAGAGGAAATACTCGTGTACAATAATGAGAGGCAGAAAAATATTTAATTTTTTATTTATTTATTTATTCATTTTTATTTATTTTTATTTAGAACAGTCAGTAGCAATAAATGCAGCACTTGATTATATCCTTACTTTTAATTATAAGCCGTATGTTCTAATTCTAGCTGATTGCTAAAAAAAATTATATATTCTTACTTATAATTATATGCCGTATGTTCTAATTCTAGCTGATAGCTAACAAGGAAATTATATCCTCCTTTTAATTATATGCCGTATGGTCTAATTACAGCTGATTGCTAAAGAAATTTTATATCCTTAATTTTAATTAAGAGCCGTATGTTCTAATTATGGTTGATTGCTAACAAGAAAATTATATATCCTTAATTTTAATTATATGCTGCATGTTCTAATTCTAGCTGATCGCTAAAAAAAAATTATATATCCTTTTTCTTAATTATATGCTTATTGAATGCAAAGAGACTATTATGGTCATTACTGCTGGTAATATACACAACTGCATCAGAGAAGCGTTCATAAATTTTGACTGTTTAATTAAACCAGAACACCCATTTTGAACACCCGGTCTCCTCCATAGCCTCTCGTCAATATCCATTTTTTTTTCTTAAATAATTCTGAGATTTATTCTTGAAATTTTAGCGACGGGATAATTCTCACTGAAGGC
>NC_087204.1:17488038-17518038 GCF_015104395.2 Macrobrachium nipponense | reverse complement strand
TAGGGGCGAAAATGTATTTATAGTGCTCTGTGAGTTCTTCCGTTTTATGCTGACGGTCCATTCATTGAGAAATAGGCCTGGAACGAGGCCTAAGCAAACCTATATTCATTCGAACAGTGTATACCATCCGCTAAAGGGAGAGGATGTCCGTCCTATTTATCTGTCTCGTTATCTGAAATTCTGTCTGTTTTTCTGTCAGTTTTGCTGGGTATATGATTATATAATATATATATATATATATAAGTATATATATATTATATATTATATATAATATATATATATATATATATATATATATATTATATAAGTGATCTGTTTAAAGACATTTCACGGAGGACTGTTCCAGAGTATGAGGAAGCATTGACTTACTTTATCATTTGCAAAGCGATAAATGTGACACCATAACTCCTTCATTGTGAGGACTACGCACATCGTGAGCAAAGTTCCAGGGTCCGAGATCCCGAAATTGCCCCAAAAGTTATTTTATGACCCCCCCCCCCCCCCCCCCCCCCCCACCCCGCCCCACCCGCCCGCCCCGCCCCCGTAAGTCGCCACCAAATTCATAACTGACGGATTATGCTCAGCGCCGCGAGGTACACACACACACACACACACACACACACACACACACATATATATATATATATATTATATATATATATATAATATATATATATATATATATATATATATATATATATAATTTCATAAAGAAAGCATTATCTTCGTGTTGCCCTCACGCATAGTAATTCTTATTTGCATGCTAACGATCTCATTTCTTGCGTAATCTCATGCGGATTATTCTAATCTCCTTTTTATTAATGATGGATTGGAAAGTGATCTTATGTGCTTCTCTCTCGCCTGATTGGTCATTTTTAATTTCCTTTCTTTACTCTACATTGAGGCATCCCTTCTAATCATGGTTTACTAAGACCCTTTGTCTTGATTCTATGGAATAGTCCACTTCTTACGGATGAAGGGAAACTTACGGACGAAGGGAAGTGAGATGAGGAATGATGCAATGAACAAGATTTAGCAAGACCTCTGATTCAAGTGTTAATGTCGAAGAATAAATAAATAACTAAATAGCTTCACACTCTGCTTTTAGCGTTTCCCCGTTTTAAATTGCCGTCAGTGCACCTCGCGGGCTGCACTGTAGCAGGCATTACTAAATAAATAACTAAATAGCTTCACACTCTGCTTTTAGCGTTTCCCTGTTTTAAATTGCCTCAGTGCACCTCGCGGGCTGCACTGTAGCAGGCATTACTAAATAAATAACTAAATAGCTTCACACTCTGCTTTTAGCGTTTCCCTGTTTTAAATTGCCGTCAGTGCACCTCGCGGGCTGCACTGTAGCAGGCATTACTAAATAAATAACTAAATAGCTTCACACTCTGCTTTTAGCGTTTCCCTGTTTTAAATTGCCTCAGTGCACCTCGCGGGCTGCACTGTAGCAGGCATTACTAAGGGTTCTTTGCTGCAGCCCCTTTCATTCTTTTTACTATACCTCCATTCATATTACTTTTCTTCCAACCTCCTACCCTCCCCTAACAATTATTTCATAGTGCAACTGCTTTGAGGTTTTCCTCCTTTTCACACCTTGCCAACCTACTTCTTCTCAATTTACTTTCTAGCGCTGAATGACCTCATAGGTCGCAGTGCTTGGCCTTTGGACTAAATTCTATATTCCATTCCATTCCATTGTCAGATAATTCATGGTTTCTAATATCAGTAAAGTCTTTTGACCAACTATGCTATAAATTTTCTTAAATGATGTAAATGAGATGTGACACCAATATTTGCTCTTAGTGTAACTCGACATAGCTAATAAAAAATCAGTCATTACAGCTGCAAGTTGCAAGGGGGCAAGGATTCAAACTGCAACATTGCAGACAGCAAGGATTCTGGCAAGGTCGTCACTTTTATGTTTTTATCTGGGAATATGCTTGAAATCTGACCAGGGACATTAAACTCGCACAATTAACTTTTTCTCTTGTACTTTTCAGTTTACATCATTAAACTATAACATTTGATGGCTAGGCCCTGTCCTTAACGTGGATCTGCTTTTCTGTTACAGGTGATGTCTTGCCATATGACTGCTGCCAATTCCTACTATCTGCCCTTGCAATCTGAAGCACTCAGGACGAGAATCAGTTGTTAATCTAAGGTAAGTAGATAAATCTGGTCAATAGCTTTCTTTGCAGTCTTTATTTTCTCTTTATTGGTTAACCCTCCTGTGTCACGGAGATCCATATATTTTCCAGCTGCGTGTTTGTTTCCATGTTTTAAAAAAATATATCTCATTCATTGACCATCAATATTTTTCAGCTCCGTGTCTCTTAATTTTTTTTTTCATACATCACATTCACTGACTCATCTATCGATGATCTAATATAAAGCTCTTGTAATTAGATGCATTGTCAATTTAATTTTAAACGATTATACTTTCAACTGAAGTCTTTGCGATTGGAAATTGTTTTTTTAGAAAATCATTAGACGATTTATGTAGTGGTTTTCTCTCACCTTGTATTTTTACACACACACAGACACACACACACACACACATGTACCTACATATATATATATACAGTACCCTCTTAACTTCTCGAAAACTTTACACATATGAGAACATATAAAACACAGCACTGATGTAATGAGAGAACATTAGAGAAAATGTAAATCAACACTGATATAATGAGAGAACATTAGAGAAAATATGAAACAACACTGATATAATGAGAGAACATTAGAGAGAATGCAAAACAGCACTGATATAATGAGATTTATAGACAATGTATAAAAGCACTGATATAATGAAAGAACATTAGAGAAAATATAAAACACATCACTGATATAATGAGATAAAATCGACGAAAAACTTCTACATTACGAGGTTATAGTAAAAAAAATAAAAAAGAAATACAAACGAAGAGCTAAGGTCATTTCAAAGAGAAAAAGAAAAACAAGCAAAACGCTTTATGGGCGTTTGTTGTTTTCGAGCTGGTGCCGTAAACATGTTTGTCGATACATTATCTGTTGAAGAGAGAATATGATCCAAAAATAGCGTCGCGTCATGTGGAGTTTGTGGCACTGGTTCGGGGAAACGTACTAAATTATAATATACAACTTTAGTCGAAAAGTAATTACATCGTCAGTTATACTGCCTGTGTGTTGTGTGTTTTTGCTTGCGTGTGTATGTGTGTGTGTGTAAGAGAGAGAGAGAGAGAGAGAGAGAGAGAGCATGGTGGTTACCTATAGTCAGGCAAGAATTGTCTCGTAGTTATAAATGTTTCAATGAAGGAAACTGAATATGTTTAAGAAATCAATATGTTTACTTCGTAAACTAGATTGTTCTTAAGGGAAAAAAAAAGTCGCATTAACCATTAAATGTTATAAAAACATAAGAAAAAACGCAGAAGCTAGTTTGAAGTTCAAGTGAGAACACGAATCAGAATAAACATGATATCTAAGAACGCCGTTCCCCTGATGTTATAGGTGTTTAAATTTAGTGGGTCCTCCTGCTACAGTAAATACTGCTTATACAAGGGATCCTTGGTGGGCCACATCTCAAATACTGCACGTATTCCAGTTGCGAAGACGCGAATTGCTGGCTCGCATCTATTCTTTGATGTCATCATAACTGCGACTGCAAACTTATATGTAAAGGCAGCCTCTCTCTCTCTCCTCCTCTCCTCTCCAAATCTCTCTCATCTCAATCTGCTCTCCTCTCTCATTCTCGTCTCTCTCTCTCTCTCTCTCTCTCTCTTTTCACATATGAAGTATGTTCCGTGATTAGAATCCAGCTTGCAACTTTTAGTCAATCCTTGTAACGGATCAAAGAGACTCTTGAGATTGAAGTTCCGAGTTATTTTTTTTTATTTTTACTTTTTTTATGGAGAGTTTTCAACATTCAAACTTTCCTCTGGAGTTAGTGCTTCAAACTCCCCTGCAGGAGCCCCTCAAGAAATATACTATTTAATTATTTATTTTTTTTTTTGGGAGAGTGAGCTCAACATCATATAATGAAGCGACTGATTCAGATGATCTAAGTCTTCTTAAATGCTTATGTCTGAATATTTTTCCATTGACTTTATTGGTTATGTGTAAACGATCACAGATACACCAAACATGCATGCCCGTCAATTGGCCCTGTTTACGTTTAATGCACGGGTGAAATTAAACGCGATCTACGGGGGAATTAATCGCAGTCAGGTCTACCAGTTTTGTTATTCATTCCATTAATCTGCTGTAAGTATTTAGGATGGGCTGTTCTGCAGAATGTAATAAACAGCTGTATTTCAAAAAGCCCTAACCTAATCTAATAGATATTTGATAAGCGAAATATTGCATGGGAAAACCAAAATTTTAGTTTGTCATAAAAGGAATCTATTGTGTCGGGTTGTGTATCCACACTCAGATCTTACAAACTCCTGAGGCTAGAGGGCTGCAAATTGGTATGTCGATCATCCACCCTCCAATCATCAAACATACCAAATATCAGCCCACTAGCTTAAGTAGTTTTTATTTTATTCAAGGTAAAATATCAGATCTTAAAAACTACTGAGGCTAGAGGGCTGCAAATTGTTATGTCGATCATCCTCCTCCAATCATCAAACTTACCAAATTGCAGCCCTCTAGCCCTTGTGAGTTTTTCCTTATATTTAAGGTTAAGCCTAGCCATGGATCGTGCATCTGGCCAACGCTTTCCAGCCATGAGACGCACACTCACTCTACCACATTGTGTGAGCAACTGGCTTGAGTAGTTTTGTTATTTTATTTGAGGTAAAAAAAAATTAGCCATAATCGTATTTCTGGAAGCAAAATAGGCACCAACAACATAGGCCACCACCTGATCGTTTGCTGAGTTTCATGGGCCGCGGCTAAGAAGAAACTTGTCTGAGCACGTTTTTTAACTTGTTTAATATTGCTTTTTAAATCAAAATGCCTTTGTCAAATCACTGGGCCTCCATCAGATCTTGCACGAAAAACCAGCTCCAATTCACAGGTCTTCGTTTCGTTTCTAACCCTCCTGCCCTGCACCCCCCCCCCCGCCCCCAACCCCCCCCCCCCCCTGCCACCCCCCCCCCCCCCCCCCCCCCCCCCCCCCCCCCCCCCCCCCCCCCACCACCCCCCCCCCCCCCCCCCCCCGCCCCAAAGGATGGCCATTGTTTTTTGGGTGTCTTAATTTTGCTGAAACCGTTTTAAAGAGTCACGGGTTCATGCCGAAATGGACATTCCAGGACATTCCAGCCCGAAGGGGAGCGAAGAACCAAAACCCTCACCGGATGAAGATGGAAATCGAAATGAAAGGTTTAATTTTTTTTGTCGGCTGTCTGGTCGGTTTTAGACTTCCATTGTCCTTCTGTCATAATTACAAGAAGATCGAATTTCAATGTAGTCCTTTTTGCGACTGACTTTAGCGGAGCACATCACGGTTCAACGTACCGTAAATAAAAAATGTTACTTTTGTTCTCTTCAAAGGAACATCGCAATTCATTCCGAATGAGGTGACGAAGATTCTCTGGTGATTGAGAGCCAAGATTATGTCCCCATTTTCATGAGTTACTCTGAGGAAACCTGGACAATTATCTTCATGACAAACGTGGAATTGATAGGACTAGGGTACATGGAAATGAAATAGGCTCTATAACTCAAGTGACAGCATTATCTCTCTCTCTCTCTCTCTCTCCTCTATTTATCTCTCTCTGCTCTCCATCCTCTCTCTCTCTCTCTGTTACGTGTTACGCACTTATACCGAGAGCTTTTGGGAAGACATGTAATGAAATATATACTAATTTGTAAACGATCGTTCAAGTGAGAGATTGACAGGTTTGGTGTAAAGTATCACAATCAAAACAATATTTTGAAAGTTATAAAATCATGGCAATTAAAACAAAATTTCGAAATGACTGAACCGAACTCTTATGATTGTATTTCAGTGTTTTTTTTTTATTTCTTGTAAATTAATTTTGAGATATTATGATTCTGAGATTCAAGCAATCTTAGCTTCAGATATTATCTTGTCCGTTTTTACAATTCAAATATTTTTCAGTTTTTTTTTCTTTCTTTTTTTTATTAATTTTAAGATGTAATGGATACTGAGATTGAAGCAATCTTAAATTCAGATATTGCCTTGTCCAATTTTTACGTTCAAATATTTTTCATTTTTTTTTATTATTAATTTTGAGATGTAATGATACTGAGATTCAAGCAATATTAAATTCAGAAGTTGTCCATTTTTACATTCGATTATTTTTTTTTTAAATTAATTTTGAGATGTAATGATTCTGAGATTGAAGCAATCTTAACTTCAGAACTTGTCAATTGTTACAATTCAAAGTTTTTATTATTATTATTATTATTATTATTATTATTATTAATTTTGAGATGTATGATACTGAGATTCAAGCAATCTTAAATTGTCCGTTTTTACATTCAAATATTTTTCATTTTTTTTAAAATTAATTTTGAGATGTAATGATACTGAGATTCAAGCAATCTTAAATTCAGATACTGACTTTTCCGTTTTTACATTCAAATATTTTTTTTATTAACTTTGAAATGCAATAATACTGAGATTCAAGCAATCTTAACTTCAGAGGTTGTTCATTTTTACGTTCAAAGAGTTTTTTTTATTATTAATTTTAAGATGTAATGATTCTGAGATTCAAGCAATCTTAACTTCAGAAGTTGTCCATTTATGCATTCAAATTTACTGACAGTCACACAGTTCGATCTTGCCATAGGTGTAAATTTGATGAGCTGTCGCAGCATTGCTCAGAACTGAACATAAATAACCGATGATTTTGAGGACTTTCGTAAATGACCTCTATGGAAATGTTAATGAAAATGTCGGTTACTCTTCCTCGAAGTCTCTTTGACGCCGAATTCATGTCGGTTACTTTTGTATAGGATCCCTCGACCAACATTTTGTCAGGGACTTTTGTCGATAGATTTTTCAGTCATGGGGATTTCAAGTCTTCACCAATTTTTACTGTGGCGACTTGGGGTTCTCGGCTTCTATTTACGACTTTTTTGACTGAGAATTTTGTCAATAGCTCTTTGATGACAACTCTCTGTCCTGCAGATGATTTTTGACGCGGCCGTTAGAAGTTCAAAGTTTTTTTGTGTCTGTCTGTCATAAGTATTTTCAAATAAGGACAAGCACCAGTCTATAATTTAAATGACGCATTCCTAAGCCATTATATCCGTGGTTTTCTTTCTTAGTTGACTCTGTCATTTCTAATATAGCAAATATACTTTTCCATTGACAATAATGTACAATATATATATATATATATATATATATATATATATATATATATATATATATATATATATATCTAATAAAAGGAGCCCATAAAAACACCAAAATAGAGAAAAAGTACTATATTTCAGAGGACTGCTGTCTCCCTCTTCAGGTAGATGAATGAGAAAAAGTTTCACAGAAAAGGTGGTATTTATACCAAGAGGTCCATCCACAAACAAGCCATTTTAAGTCACCCGCTGATAATCTTCCTCTAATCTTCTTAAGGGTTGGTTGAATGAAGACGTTGTCGATCGTGTCCGAAATCCATCCTCCTTTTGAGATGTTCATTACCTGCCTCTCTTTATTAAGGACCGATTCCATCATTTGACTCTTGTACCGGCAGTTGCTGCTATAAATTACACGTGACAAATTCCAGTTTATTCTATGGTTTATGTTCATTTATATGGTTGAAAATAGCCGAGTTCTGTTGCCATACCTAACTGACCGTTTGTGTTGTATTAATCTCTGGGGAAGGGATTTACCTGTAAATCCGATGTAAGATTGGTCACAGTCCTGGCATGGGATTTCGTATACCCCAGAGGTCCTTTGGATATGTCTTTTGTTGGACGTTAATCAGGGATTTGGCTAAGGTGTTTGGGTAAGTAAATACAAAAGGGTTCGATTTTCCGAGGGGGTTGGTTATTCTCTTAATCGTGTCCAGGTGGGGAATTATTATTTTATTGTTGGGTGTATCTCTGGTCTTGTCTTTTAGGGGGTCGGTAGAAAATTACGTTAGCTTTGTGAATTGCTTTCTCAATTATATGGGTCAGGATATTTTAAAGACGAAAGTTGCTTGCGAATTAGTTCAAATTCTTTTCCAGGAATTCTGGGGAACAAATTCGTAAGGCTCTTAAGAACAAGTTACTAGCTACACCTATTTTGATAGAAATGTCATGATAGCTAAAGTAGTGAATGTATGAAAGTGAGAACGTTGGTTTTCTGTATATGGTAAATTTTTTGTATTCTGTCGTATCTCTGATTATTAAAACATCAAGAAAAGGATTTTGTTGTCTGTTTCCCATTCAACTTTAAATTTGATGCTGGGCACTAATGTGTTTAATTTCGAGAGGAATTCATTGAAATTGCCCCCCCACCTATTATCCCAAAAATGTTAGGATATCATCCACGTATCTCATCCACAGCATGTTTTTGGGTTTTATTGCATTTATTACTGTAGTTTTCAAAGTATTCCATGTACAGATTGGCTAGAACAGGACTTAAAGGACTACCCATACTACACGAACAATTTTTGCTTGTAGAATGATTCCCCGAATGAAAATACGTTATTAGATGCACATAATTCAACTAGCTTTATTATTTTGTCAAGCGCCAATGGGAAATGATCTGAATAGGGGGATAATTTTACCCTTAAAAACTGAAGAACGTCCTGTAACTGGTACTTTAGTGAACAAGGAATCTACATCAGGCGGCTTAAAAGTTTTATGTTGTGAAGTGGTATATGTGCTTCTCTGAATTTGTGACAAAAATCTTCCGAATGTTTAATGTACTGGGAGAAAAAGTGCCTAAAAAAAGGGGAAAGGAGGCCAGCTAACCATTTAGAAATTTTGTAATTGAAAGCACCGGCACATGAAACGATGGGTCTGAATGGAAGATTGCTTGTTTTGAGTTTTGGGAAGGCCATAAAATAGGTAATTTGATTAATTACTTTAAATTTCTCTAATAGTTCAATACTCTTTTTGTCTTTGCCAATTAATCTTACTTTCCGAAAAAATTCTGTACAACCCGGGAAGGAAACGTTTTTGGATGGGGATTTTTCGTCATTACTTTTCGTATGTGTTTGTGTTGTCGCTAAGGAGCTGGTTGATTTTGTCAAGGTAGAAGTCTTTGTCCATTATTACGATTTTTGCCGTCTTTGTCGGATCTACTTATTATAACATCTAACTTTTTTAGCGAGTGGATGGCTATCATGAATCTGCGGGGAACAGGATATTTCTTATGTAAGTCATTAAAGCATTTAGTAACACTCCTTTTAAACATATCTCTTCACGGTTGTAGTTTTTTGTCAGATGAATTTTATCAACAAAAGCCACTATGAAGTCTAGGTTGTTTTTGCGGTCTGGCATAAGGGCAAAGGATAAGCCTAAATTTAAAACTAAATGTTGATTTACAGTAAGGGGGTGTTGGATAAGTTTAAAACTTTGTCTTGTTGCTCAAGATTATTCCATGCACTATTTGCTATTAGGTATTTAACTTGCGTAGAAGTCTGTTGGAATGAGTCACGCTATTATAGGCAGCAATGTCGGAACAGAATGAAATCAGATACCTGTATATGTGGTCCGTAGTGAGGAGGCGAAGATTAGACTGGGTTCCATATATCACTCTGCGTAGTACGAAGATGTCGTTTTTCGTATCGGTGATTCTTTCCTCCAGGAAAATCTTGTGTGAGAGAGGGAAGGGGTCCGATTGCAGAGTCCATCTCCCGAATCCGTACATTTTTGGTAGTACTTGTTCTTTGAGCATTCTTCTAAAAAGTGTTTTTGGTTTTTCAGCCGGTGTAGTCTGATCAGTTCTTTTTCAAACTTGCGAAAAATTGGCTTGACTTCTGGAAGTGAGTGAAGAATCCTGGAAAGGCGGTTGAATTCCATAATGGGCTGAAAATGACTGGTATAAATGTTCTGTAACAACAGAGTTCCATCTAATAAAAGGAGCCCATAAAACACCAAATAGAGAAAAAGTACTATATTTCAGAGACTGCTGTCTCCCTCTTCAGGTAGATGAATGAGAAAAGTTCACAGAAAAGGTGGTATTTATACCAAGAGGTCCATCCACAAACAAGCCATTTTAAGTCACCCCCAGCTGATAATCTTCCTCTAATCTTCTTAAGGGTTGGTTGAATGAAGACGTTGTCGATCGTGTCCGAAATCCATCCTCCTTTTGAGATGTTCATTACCTGCCTCTCTTTTATTAATTGGCCGATTCCATCATTTGACTCTTGTACCGGCAGTTGTGCTGCTATAAATTACACGGTGACAAATTCCAGTTTGTTCTATGGTTTATTGTTCATTTATATGGTTGAAAATAGCCGAGTTCTGTTGTCCATACCTAACTGACCGTTTGTGTGTGTTATTAATCTCTGGGAAGGGATTTACCGTGTAAATCCGATGTAAGATTGGTCACAGTCCTGGCATGGGATTTCGTATACCCCAGAGTCCTTTGGAGATGTTCTTTTGTTGGACGTTAATCAGGGATTTTGGCTAAGGTGTTTGGGTGGGAAGTAAATACAAAGGGTTCGATTTTCCGAGGGGGTTGGTTATTCTCTTAATCGTGTCCAGGTGGGGAATTATTATTTTATTGTTGGGAAACAGACAACAAAATTCCTTTTCTGATGTTTTAATAATCAGAGATACGACAGAATACAAATTTACCATATACAGAAAACCAACGTTCTCACTTTCATACATTCACTACTTTAGCTATCATGACATTTCTATCAAATAGGTGTAGCTAGTAAACTTGTTCTTAGAGCCTTACGAATTTGTTCCCCAGATTCCTGGAAAAAGAATTTGAACTAATTCGCAAGCAACTTTCGTCTTTAAAATATCCTGACCATATAATTGAGAAAGCAATTCACAAAGCTAACGTAATTTTCTACCGACCCCCTAAAGACAAGACCAGAGATACACCCAACAATAAAATAATAATTCCCCACCTGGACACGATTAAGAGAATAAACCAACCCCCTCGGAAAATCGAACCCTTTTGTTATTTACTTACCCAAACACCTTAGCCAAATCCCTGATTAACGTCCAACAAAAGACATCTCCAAAGGACTCTGGGTATACGAAATCCCATGCCAGACTGTGACCAATCTTACATCGGATTTACAGGTAAATCCCTTCCCCAGAGTTAAATACAACACAAACGGTCGTTAGGTATGGACAACAGAACTCGCTATTTTCAACCATATAAATGACATAACCATGAATAAAAACTGGAATTTGTCACGTGTAATTTTATAGCAGCAACTGCCGGTACAAGAGTCAAATGATGGAATCGGCCTTAATAAAAGAGAGGCAGGTAATGAACATCTCAAAAGGAGGATGGATTTCGGACACGATCGACAACGTCTTCATTCAACCAACCCTTAAGAAGATTAGAGGAAGATTATCACGCGGTGACTTAAAATGGCTTGTTTGTGGATGGACCTCTTGGTATAAATACCACCTTTTCTGTGAACTTTTCTCATTCATCTACCTGAAGAGGGAGACACGCAGTCTCTGAAATATGTACTTTTTCTCTATTTTTGGTGTTTTTTATGGGCTCCTTTTATTAGATGGAACTCTGTTGTTACAGAACATTTATACCAGTCATATATATATATATATATTATACAAACTACTGCACATTTTTTCAAGAAGGTAACTATAACCACCCACAAAACCGTATAAAAAAAAACAAAATAACATGATGCTGTCTCATATAGGAGGCAAGCCAGAAACTGCCCAGGAAATTGAAACTGAATAGAAACGAACTTTCCATCACTTTTTACGATATAAAAGATTTATTGTTGTTCGTTCGAAGTGAAAACGGTTTATACAGGAATCTTATTGCACAGACGAAACTCGATACGCCGATGAACTGTTTATTTTTCATCTGGATGTTAGAATATTGTTTTTTTTTTTTAAATAAAAAAAAGAAAATCTTAAAATGGGGATGAGAGTTTTACTTTCATCTACTTATGTAAATACAAAATCTAATAGTGGCAGTCGTGTCTGAATACGTAAAAAAGATTTACCAGATATCTAAATATCCCCGTGAACTGCTCAGCTCTCGCCACCTTGTGATGGTAGTAACGAAGATTAAATATATTTATATGTCTGAACGACACCTACAGTCTTGGCATTGTGATGATCGTAACAGAAGATTAATTATATTCAAATGTCCTGAATAACAACAAACATACTAGCAGTGTTGTCACTTGAAAATCACTGACCTTACCAACAATACTCACCACAGTGTATAAAATTATTACACAAGGGTATTCTATATAAATCCTGTTTGGTCAAGAACCGAACTATAAAATTTCGCTTTTAACTGTTAATGAGTCTCTGGTTTGCAGTGGCAACAAATTTTTCAAACAGAGTGGCACTCGCTCAAGACCTCGCTAATGGCTTCTTTGTTTCAGACTGCCTCATTATGAAATCGGCGAGGGTTCTTTGGTAAGCAAATAAACTTGTTGGGTTCGGAGCTGAATTCTGCTGTCCTGTTTCAAATGAAGCTGTTCTTTGTTACTCTATCTTCGGGGGTACGTAGATATTCTGTGCTTGTCTTCCTGGCAGTTGAAATTTGTAACCTATTGATTACAATCCGTTTGCTGTCGCTGGTATGGTCAGTAGTGTCGTGATATCCCGCTCAGATGTCGAGAGTTCGCGCCTTGCCTTCTCCAAGGCGAGGAAAAAATCACAGCTAAACTCTATGGTCAAACAATAGATCGTTGGTTTATTCGCCAAACGAAAATTAAATAAATACGCTATCTTTTCTTTGAAATAATTGTTCTGTATTGTTTAACATGCTTATTATTTATTTTTTTACGTTTTCATTCTAATAAATAAATCATGAATATCCTATTATAAAATTCCTTTATCTTTAACTCAACGCAAAATACCTTTTTCAGACCTTTTTAGGCTCATACCATAGACCCTTCCTACACCCTCAACAGTAACAACAGCAACAGCAACAACAAAGTAAATTGTGGACTTACTCTCTCAACAACAACACCAACATCAACAACAACAAAGCAGTTTGCAGGTCTTACTCTCCGATAAGCGATAACCATTTCGCTCAATTTAGTGTCTACTATGAACGTGGTCATATCTCTCTCTCTGTCTCATTTGTTTCAAATATCGTTGTCAGGCGTGGGATGCATTCAAGTAAGCCTTTTGTTATGATACGTTATATAAACTGGGACATTAACTGAATCCTCAATAGGGCTATTGCTGGGGAATATACAAAGCGATGTTGTGAATAGAACAGTTGTTCGTATTAAAAGATATGATTTTCGAGTAACGTATTATTCTCATTAATATGCTGGCGGCTATGAATCAGTACGAACTACTCAAAACAAATATGTTCATGTCTATCTCCTGTTCACTGATTGGGTGATTCTCGGTCTACTGCGTTGTTTCTATGAGAGTTCGATCGTCGGGCATTCCATTGAGGTGTGAGAGATGTGTAATTCTGGTGATAGAAGTTCAATCTCGTCGTGGTTCGGAAGTCAAGTAAAGCCGTTGGTCCCGTTGCTGAATAACCACTGGTTCCATGCAACGTAAAAACACCATACAAACATCAGTGGGGACGGCCAGAAGACACAGATTTTTGTTGTACCACAGAATCGCACATTAAAGAAATCTCTGTTCCTACTTTTATGATTTTACCCCCATGGTTCATGCCTGAGTGTTGTGGTAGTTATTGTGCAACGCCAGGAAAGCGACTTATCATTTGCATATACGCACACATACGCAGAACCCCTGAGACGCTAATTTGTAGATATGTTTGCGTAGATGCGTATATGCTTGTAGTGTTTAAACCTCCACAGCTAATATATATATATATATATATATATATAATATATATATATATATATATATATATATATATATATATATATATATATATATATATATATATATCTATATATATATATATATATATATATATATATATATATAGTTTGTTACATACTTAATTAGGTTCATCATACTGATTATTTAAGAATAAGACACGGGATGGGTTCTGTAAGCTTGTAACACATATTAAGAAAGGCATAAATGAAAAATTTAGTAACTAAATAATTATTATATTAACACAAAAGGAAAATAAAAATAAACATTCCTCCCTTAGCAGAACAATGCTATAAATCACACCCATAAAATAAAGAAATTAAACCTCATTCAAATATTGAAAAATATACAGGAAATACTCCAAAATAAATAGGCAGCTCCTTCGACCCTCCTCCCAGCAAAGAGACCAGAGTGAGTAACTTAAAGCCAGGAAAAGGTCCGAAAACCCAAGGAGACAAAGAACGCAGAATATAACAAGTGATTCCGTATTCAAATGGTAGTTATACAGTTAACTAAACAGGACAATAATTAAATGGTTCAGCAATATGTACAAATTTAACAATATGCGTCACAATATATATATATATATATATATATATATATATATATATATATATATATATATATATTATATATATAATATATATATATATATATATATATATATATATACATATTTACATACATAAATATATGTATTGTGTCTCATCTGTAACCCATTTTCAGTGAGTGGAAGTGAATAAAGCTGGAAATAGCGTTCTGTGATTATTCATTTCGTTTCATTTAATATTTATGAGATGCACCCCGTGCTAAAATCTACTGTCAAATAGATCGTTGTTTCACCAACGAAAATTTAAATAAATGCGCCACACTTTATGAGAAATAATTTTTCTGTACTGTTTAGTATGCGCATTATTTATTGTTTACATTTTCATCCTAATAAATAAATCATAAATGTCCTATCTTAAATTCCTGTTTTTGTTCACTCAACGCGAAACACCTTTTTCAGACCTTTTTAGGCTTTTTCCGTATTTGGCATTCCTACCCCTCTCAACCCCTACGCCAGCAAAAAAATTAGTTTGTGAGCTTACTTCCCGAGCAAGCGAAAAAGAGAGTACCACAAAAGAAAAGCTCATTTTGTAGTTAATACAAGCTTCGCCAACTGCTCTTTGAGAGACAAACCTCTCAGTGGATGACTACTAATCAGATAACACACAAAAGAACAGAAGAAAATTCTCAATAAGATCTTACCACAAAAGGCCATACGAAAAGGGCTTTTGCAGCTAATGAAAACGTCGTCCACGGGGAGAACAGAAGAAAGTCTTAAGTAAAGGTCCTGACACAAAAGGCAATAGGACTTATTAAGGCAGGCTTTTGCGAGGCTCAAAGAGGGCAACACAGGCTATTGCCGAGTTTTTAAACACGATCACCTTTTATTCATTTTCTTTATCAGCCACAAGAGTAGAAGACTCACGGCAGGAAGAGAGGGCCTAGAAGAATGGTAGAGAAAACATCTCTCATGCTTTTATTATTTTTATTTGTTCTGGTAATTACACGTGTCTTTTTACCGGCGGATACATCAAATACTTCATTATGCAATTTTAGATTAGTAGTAATTAGATAAGAAATAAATAACTCTCAAAGATTACTTATAAAGCAAAATTTATTTTTAAAAAAGAATCCTTTTTTTAGAAACGTGTAAATGACATAGAATTTTTTCTTTAATCATAAGAATGTTCATTCAGAAGCGAATAAATGACAGAATTTGTCTTTAATAATGAGAATATTAATTCAGAACGAGTAGATGACAGAAGTATTTCTTTAATCATGAGAATGCTCATTTAGAAAACGAGTAGATACATAGAATTTTTTTCTTTAATAATAAGAATATTCAGTCAGAAAAGAGTTAATGAGAAAGTATTTGTCTTTAATCAAGAGAATGCTCATTTAGAAACGAATAAATGACATAGAATTTGTCTTTAATAATGAGGGTTCATATCTATGAAGCTCGGTCCACAACGAGAAATAGCACAACTCATGTAAAAGTTCTGCGTAAGGAAAAATATCATTTTCAGAAAATAAATATAATTCTATCTGTATTCAGCATTAAGTAATTCCTAGGGCGCAATTGTTCGGCGAATTTCCGTTGTTTATATTTCCTCCCGTCATGTTACCTGTTCCATCACATTCCTCCTACGACCGTAATTACCTTTAGACCCTCTCTCCCCTCTCTCTCCCCTCTCTCTCCCCTCTCGCATTGGTCGCGTTCCACCGGAGACTTTTAAATCTCCTCCTTCAACCAATTTTTCTCCCTAGTCTGAATTGCAATGAATTGGAGAGGCACATCAGCGTCCAGCATCCCAGCGTTTGTATACCTATCCTGCCCACTCTGAGCAAGGAGTTACAAAAGTTTGATAGATATATAATATATATATATATATATATATATATATATATATATATATATATATATATATATATATATATATGTGTGTGTGTGTGTGTGTGTGTGTGTGTGTGTGTGTGTGTATTTATATGCCAAATCCGTTTACCATCCGTTTCTTGTTGTATCGAAGGACATTCTTTAGACACTGAGCCTTTTCTGTTTTTCAAACTGCAGAACATAATACGAAATAGTTATTTAAACGCTTCTAAGTTATTTTGAAATAAAATGTGAGAGCGATTTTGCATGGATTAAATCTTTTGCTGAAGGAGTTTAATCAAATATTAAAAATAATCAAGTAAAAAAATGGGTTGAAGTTTCTTTGGCGTAGTCGACTTTTCTATACAGCGTGAAACATTCAGCCATGGCCCGATGGTAGCCTGCGTTGTTGGCATCAACACCGATGCCAGACGTAAGATCTTGGACAATTTCAACCTTAAATGAAATAATAATAATAATGTAAAAACTACTGAAGCTAGATGGATGCAATTTGGTACGTTTGATGATTGGAGGGTGGATGATCAACATACCAACTTGCAGCCCTCAAGCCTCAGTAGTTTTCAATTTCCAAGGGTGGGCAGTAAATGTTGCTGGCGGACAGAGAAGTTCAGCGCTCAAATTGTTTAATTTTCGAAGTCTTCTCCCAGCAGGTGATATGCTTCGATGAGGGGAATCTCCTTTAAGAGAGAATCGGGTCAATGTCCTGAGAGGTCGCCAGTGTGACCCTCCTTTCATTCATTCTTATCTGTCTTCCTCTTCACAGATAGCTCTTGTTTTCTTGTGCTTTTCATTTAACCATTTTTTCTTGGGTGCTAATTCATTCTCTGGTGGCGAGACGCAGAAAATGAAGAGTGACTAAAGATCCTTTATCGGATTTCCAGGAGATTAATGGAATAGAGGACTTAAGAATGACGACAGACAGTATTTGAAAATTATATATTATCAAATCAACAGATGATTTGGGAAAGTGCTTGAGTAATACTGAAATGAACGTTGAAAAGGGTAATGTGTTTGATTTAAAGAAGTTGGACAGCTAAGTAAGAAAGGATCAAAATGGAAAAAACTAAAAGAGCAAGGCGTGACCGACTCCAGCTTACTGGGAAAACGTTGCAAGATTTTCCCCTCATACTCGTTTAAAGAGAGAGAGAGAGAGAGAGAGAGAACTCGTCCTTTTAGTTTTCTGTAAAAGAAAACTATTGAGATGGCTTTTTCTGTCAATCCGCACTTCTTCAGTCCGCACTTTCTCTGTGCGCCCTCAGACCTTAAAAGCTACGGAGGCTACAGGGCTGCAAATTGGTATGTTGATCCTCCACCCTCCAATCATCAAACATACCAAATTACAGCCCTCTTGTCTCGCTAGTTTTTATTTTATTTAGGGTTAAAGTTGGCAATGATCGTGCTTCTGGCAACGCAACAACACAGGCCACGACGGCCGGATGAAAGTTTCATGGGCTGCGGGTCATACAGCATTATACCGAGGCCACCGAAAGATAGATCTATTTATGTGGACTGGATTATACGCTGTACAGAAAACGCGATTGCCCCAAAGAAACTTTGGTGCATTTTTTACTTGTTTTTATTTACATTTACAGCTTCATTCATTTCTGTATCTGGTAACGGCTTCAGTTTTCTGCTTAGATGAAAATGAAATCTCCAGACCGACAAGGAAAGTATTAAGTGAAAAACGCCTATGTAAGCTGCCAGGCTCTTTGCTTTGAGCTTTGTGTCAGGTCGAATTCAAAGGGAATAAAACGTAATATTAAATTTTAAACATGGGATTTGAGATTCCGATTTGAATGGGAACCAGGCATTCCTTGTCAAATATCTCCGAATATTTCCATATGCAGGGGAAAGATAATGGTCTCGTGTCGCAGAATTAGTATCTGGTTAGAACTGCTTTTATTGTATATGGCTTTTCAAGTAATACACCCCTGTTTTCTTAGTTTTCACTATTCATTCACTCTAAATGCGCCAAGTTAAATGTACTACCTGTTTCGGATATACTACTCTTAGTTTTTACTATTTATTCATTCTAAATTCGCCAAGTTAAATGTCCTCGAATTGACTAGTCAACAGTCAAGTTATGAATGAAAGAATAATTGGGTGACTATATCGAGAGATTATTCGTGATTTCCACTGCGAAGTTGACACCTAATTATGAATATCAAATTTCAAATACCCAGTTTATATATATATTTATAAATGTATAATATCATATACCCTCTATATATATGTATATATATATATATATATATAAAAAATTATATTTATAAAAATTAATTATATATATAAATAGTATATATATATATATATATATATATATATATATATATATAATCTATATCTATATATATATATATATATATATATTATATTTATGTACATATAATAATTATATAATATAATATGGTTATTTTCTGTAGTATGTTATGTATATATATATATATCTATATATATATATATATATTGTAGATATATATACTATTATATATATATTATAATTCATATGTGTATATATATAATGATTTGAATTTTATGACTCATCGTAATGCATATACAAGCTTAAACACCAAAAGTTCCTTTAATATCCATTCGCTCCCTACCTCGGATAATATCTGTGGTGTTAACCAAGGGGAGTTATTTAAATTTTTTTGATAATAATAAGTCCGTCGTCTCGTGGGATCGAACCGCCGAGCACAAGAACTCAGGACTGCAGTGATATTAAAGGAACACTTTAATCAATATATATATATTATATATATATATATATATATTATATATATATATATATATATATCTTTTTTATATATATATATATATATATATATATATATATATATATATATATATATTAATATATATTATATATATATATTTATATATATATATATATATATATATTTATATATATATATATATATATTATATATATATAATATATATATATATATATAATATACTATATATATATATATTGTTAGAAGTGTCCTTTAATATCACTGCAGTCCTGAGTTCTTGTGCTCGGCAGTTCGATCCCACGAGACGACGGACTTATTATTATCAACTAAAATAACTCCCCTTCGGTTAATACACATGAAAATATATTAACTCCGAGTAGAGCGAATTGGATATTAAAGGACTTTTGTAGCTTAATGCTTGTATATGCATTACGATGATGTCATAAAATTCAATCATATATATATATATATACACACACATACACACACACACACACACACACACACACACATATATATATATATATATATATATATATATTATATATATATATATATATATATATATATATATATATATAGATAATATATGATATTTATATATATAAAAGAACTTAGAGGCATATAGATATATATATATAATCTATTTATATATATATAATATAATATATATCTATATATAAATATATATATTATATATATAATCTATATATAATTATCTTATATATGTATATATAATATATTGAAAATGAATTTTTGAGGCCACGAAATTCAGGAACGACATCAAATCTATGGACACAAACCGTTTCAGATTACTTTAGGAGTCGTATTGCACAATAAATTCCCATCAATTGCTTCGCAATTTTGACTGTAGCATATTTCCTTGTAATAAAATATATTTTCTTGTAATACAAACATTATAATACACTATTAAAAAGCGTAGGCAATAAACCAATTAGTGGAAAAAACTGTATATCATATTAAATATGGGTTACCCGTAATGTCCTTATGAGGTTTTAAATTTACCGGTATTATTATATATTATGATGCGTAAATTCAATTGTGCTCCGAATGCATAAACCCAACCAATATTAGTCCACCCTGGACAGTAATTGAAATATAATACCAATTAATAGTTATGAATATCATGTATTCCTAACCATTTGCCAAACTAATCACTGTGTCCACTGTGGGTTTCAGAGCTTTTCAGTTATTAGAATCATGATTCCCATCTACCTAGCGCCTCAGTGGCGTGATCGGTATGGTCTTGATCTGCCACCTCGGTGGCCGCGAGTTCGATTCTCGGGCATTCCATTGAGGGGTCAGACATGTGTATTTCTGGTGATGGAAGTTCACTCTCGACGTGGTTCGGAAGTCACGTAAAAGCCGTTGGTCCCGTTGCTGAATAACCACTGGTTCCATGCAACGTAAAAACACCATACGAGCCCATCTACCTCGCATTTATATATATATATATATATATATATATATATATATATATATATATATATATATATATATATATATATATATATATATATATATATTGAGATTATTTCTATGCCTAGTTTTTAAGGTATGGCGTCCCGCTTTTTTCAGGAGAGGTCTCGGTAGTCGGTTACAGTTAGGGCATATGTTTTCCTGCCATCCGACCTGAATAACCCAGGAAGAGAAGTGACTTAATAACCCATGAAAGCAAGGAAGACATTTCATCTCCCGGGAGATGAAAAGAATCACTTCCTTTACAGAGAGAGCGCCGGCAGAAAATAAGCTCCTTCCCAAAAAGGAAAGGAAATGAAAGAATCATTCTGGACAAACTCCTGGTTCCTGGGGGATATGATTTGTGGTGTTTATCTGACGGCAGCTTAATTTGATAACGTTATTTAGTTTCTGTGGTTCGAGAGATCAGCTTTTGTCGGCAGAAATGGTTTGAGAGATGATGGATTCTCTTACTTTCAGGTTTACCATGCGGTGGAATTGTTTTCGTGTAGACTATTATTGTTTAGTTTTGTGGGAATTATCTTAATTATCGTCCCCGGTAGATGGTTAGTGCCGTGAGTGCACCTCATGCGGTGCACTGCAGGCATTACTTCAGGTTCTTGGCGGCGTGCCTTCGGCTCCTAGCTGCAACCCTTTTCGTTCCTTTTACTGTACCTCCTTTCATATTCTCCTTCTTCCATCTCACTATCCACCCTCTCGTAACAATTGATTCATAGTGCAACTGCTTTGAGGTTTTCCTCCTGTTACTCCTTTCAAACCTTTTACTGTCAATTTCCGTTGCAGCGATGAGTGATCTCATAGGTCCCTGTTTTTGGCCTTTGGCCTAAATTCTGTATTCAGTTCAATTCATTTAATTATCGACGCTAAAGTGATCGTATTTGTGCATATTTTACACGAACAGGCGGTAAATAACGTGGAGGCCTTTACACATACAAATTTTGGGATTAGCCCCGAGGAGAAGGAACATGGTCTAATGTCAAATAGAATCTTCTAATGGGGTGTGGGAGGAGGTGGAGGAGAGTATTTCAGCTGATGTATGTAATTACAACGAATTAAGACAATCATTCAGGCATTTGAGCAAGGATAATATATATATATATATATATATATATATATATATATATATATATATATATATATATATATATATATATATATATATATGTAAGGCCTAGGGTTTTTGATTAATAATATGTTGTCCGCGTGTGTTCCTCTGTGACCTATGGAATGTGGAGAACAGTGTAGAAGTAACGACCTGAGAGTAGCTGACAATGAGTTTCTGGGGATAGCGTGAGATAAAAATGCTTAGTTCGAAAAGTCAAGGTACTGAGTTTATTAACTCTTTTCAAAGTGCCTTTGTGAAACTGGATGCAGCTAGAACCGTGAGCGCTATCGAACTGTGTGTTCGTATGTGCGTGTGCGCCTCTTTCTGTTAAAAGTGTCATACCCAAGCCTATGGGGGGATTTTGAGAGGGCTTCAAGTCACAGGCAAAGATGCCGTGGCGTTCGCCGGGGGAGTTTTTTATTAACAGTGTTTAAGTGTCCGGTTGTTTGGGTAAATGTTGAAGTGCTTTAGCCAAAGAGTGGCTTATTATCTGTTTGACATTTTTGTGATGATATCCAATATTTAAACCTCTGTCTGTCAATTTTGTGTGTGTACTACCGGGATGTTCTGTATCTTTGAAACAGACGGTTCTGGAATGCCGGGGGGACAAAGAATTCCCAGAGGGGTGTAGACTTTTTTTGGTGACCAGACATGTTACATTTACGGGGTTTTTTGAGTTAGTCTGTAAGACTGGATTACTTGATTGATTGATTTATTTATTGGTTGTTAATAAACGTTAGTGTTATGATGCAACTCTCTCGTTTTCATTACCTGTTAGAATGGAGAGAAAGAGGTGGAGAGAGAGAGAGAGATTCCTTGGAGAGAAAGAGAGAGAGAGAGAGAGGGATTGCCGAGAGAGAGAGAGAGAGAGGGATTGCCGAGAGAGAGAGAGAAAGGCTGTGTGTGTAATGTTGTGTGTGGTTGCCTTCCGTTTCGTGTCACGCTTACCTTATGAATAATGGGGGGAGAATCCCCCCAAGTACAGTGGTGGCAAGCGGTTAAGAGGGGGTATAAAAGTTTTCTTTCTTTTCTTTATGCCTAGGAACGCCAATGTAGAGATGGGTGGCCAGTTAGAAAATAAAAGGGGTTATGGCTTAGCGATAGTTTTCGAACGACAAAGCTTTGTGGGATTGTGGAAAATTGTTAAATTGTTGGATCTCGGTTGCTAAGTGAAAAGGGGTAGAGAAAATATCCATCCGTGGGATGGGGGGGATGAGGAAAGAAATTTCTATTAGGGTCATCAATTTTGTCTTCGTTTGCCGGTTACCGAGATTTTCAGGGCGGGAGTTCGTGAGAGCAACTCAGTTTGGTTTGTAAGTGACAGTTGCCAGGTGCCATCTCGCCGATCGCGTTTGTATTGTGCCGACGAGATTTACGTGTTTTACGAGAATTTCGAGTTCTTTTTTTTTCCCATTATGGAGTGGTGAGTGTTAAAACTATTGTTTTGAATTGGTGGGTTTTGTTTAAATATTTCAGGGTTATGGGATTGGTTCAAGAGGTCAACAATTTTTCTTGTCTTTGCCCCATAGTGACGTGTTTTCTTTATTTGCACGTGTTTATAATAGACGTATGCATTCGACTTTGTTTAAAACATAGGGGTGTATTTTTCTATGCATGTGAACTGTGCTTAGATAAGCATATCTGGCTTAGAGACACAGCGGCCACAATTTTACGGGCTCAGCACATTTTTGCAGAGAGGCGCGTTTGCATTGCGAGGGTACTGGCATCCCTCGGGGGGTATAGTTGCATTGTGGGGTACTGCATACCTCGAGGAGGGTATTGCGAGGGTACTACTGGCCTCCCTCGAGAGATGGTGCAGGGGGGGAGGGCACTAGTGTATATCTTGGGAAGGGGTTTCCTCGGGACACTGTTTCAAGGGGAGATGGGGATACTACTGGTATGCCTCGGGCTGTTTCATCACGGGGGGGAGAATTTTTTTTTTTTTTTTTCCCAGTGTGGGTGAACTCCCCCTTTTTTTTTTTTTTTTTTTTTTTGTTTTTTTTCTTTTTGTGTTGGGGATGGATTTGGCCTTGACCATGGATGCTAAGATATCAGCTGATTGATTAGTTGATGAAGTGAAACGCCCGTAGAGTCTTTTTTTTAGAAAAGAGATTTTTTTTTTCTCTCTTGGAGGAAGAGAAAAGGAAATAAAAAGCAAATTGAAATGCATTGTATGGGAGTATGTTTTACTTGTGCCTTGAAAGACACAAATATAAGGGGGATACACAGATTATTTTTTTTATTGTGTTGGAGAGATTTACTTTGAAATGCCGATGATTGGTGTGTGTATCTGTGTTGTGTGGCAATGGTGTTATGTCATGGTGTATGCTGGAGAAATTGTATGTCATGAGATTCAGCAATACTGTTGTATGCTATTTGAATTTCACCCTTACTTGAGATTTTGCAAGAGAATTATTGCTATGAAGAGTTATTATTATTATTATTAATAATAATTATTATACTTGAGATGTGTCACGGGAGGTTTGCTTAAGTATAATTATCATTACGGAGACTTGTCTTACGAGAGTTTTTGAGATATTTCATGGGAGATTATTTAATAATTATTACAGATAATTATTCAAGGAGAATTATTACAATGAATTAATGGGAGAAGTCTTGTGTTAATTAATTGTTGAGTTTTTTGTAGCTTTGGAGAATATTTTCAGTGATTCACGGGGACGAGTTTTGCTGAATCTTGATGAATCTGGCTGAATCTTGGTGAATTGTGGTGAAACTTGCTGAACTTTTGCTGAATTTTTTGCTGAATTGCTTGGAGAATGGACAAGCATTAACATTGGTGATATTTTTTGTACTGATACTGATGATTTTTGATGATAGCAATTTTTTTTTTTGGGTGTGATCTTGCTGATGATGATATTTCTGATACTGATTTTTTTTTTTTATTTTTATACTAATACGTGGGAGCTGTAATGCTATCAAGGGTGGTAAAATCTTTTTTGAATATTGGGAGGAACTAACAACACATTATTTCTTTTGTTTTCCTCTTTTTTTTTATGTGTTCAGCAGATAATTGCTTGACATCTGAGTTTACGGGCGAGATAGTGAACAAGGCCGTTGATTTTTCTTTTCTCCTTTTTTGGAAATTAGCCATCGCTGACACAAGTTTTTTTACCAAGAGTGAATTTGAATTTATTTTTCTCTCAGTTGGTGTGGATATATTTTTTTAATGTCTCAGTTCGTGACTTAGAGTCATTGTTCGGGAACGTGTTTGTGTTTCAGCTATTTGATGCTATAGAGTAATATATGGGAGAATTTCTTGCACGTTTTGAATGCATACGTAATGGCACTACATTTTTTCTCTGGATATTTGTGTTCCAGAAATTGTGAGTTTTCTTGCACAATACATTAGTTGTATTTGTGACAACTTTGTGAGAGATAGGAAACTTGGTTAAGTTTTCTAGTGGCTTATGTCGTAGTGCATATGGAGAAGTCTTGGCTAAGACACTGTGAGTTGGGAATTCTGTTATAATGAGTTGTGGCACATTGGTGATTTTTTCTAGAATTTTCTAGACAGTTTTATTTGCCGAGTTTTTGCCCTTTTTTAGCAGTTATGCTAAATGGAGAGAGTTTTTATAGTTTTTGACTATAACATTGAGTTATTCTCTGGAGAATTGGAGTTATAATTGAGATATATTATTTTGGAGTTATGATTGGAGGCATATATAATTTTGGAGTTATATATTGAGATATAATATATGGGAGATATATTTTTGGCCATTGTTGATATTTGCCAATAATGTGATGAGAGCTATGTTTGGTTCAATTATTTTGCAGCCATCCTTGTTGCAAATGGAGACACATATTTGGAGATTATGGGGCAATATTTGTGAGTGTGTGAGTTAGTTGCCTTGAGTGCACATTTTTTTGGAGGTAGGATTTCATTTTGTGATATTCCTTTTTGGAGATATATTTTTGGAGCCTTGTTTTGTTCCACATGGAGTATTGGGGAAATAGAGGTAAATATTTTGTATTTGCCGAAATAGAGGTGATTATTCTCTATTCCTGGAGTGGTGTTTTTTTTATTGACATGTGGCTATTGGAGAAATAAGAGTGAATAATATGGGGTTGGTTATTAACCAAATGGAGGAAATATTTTCATAACCGGATAGTGGTGTTACTATTAGTATGGGTGAAATATATGGAGCTGGAAATTAATCTTTGGCGGGGTGACCTTTTTTTGTGGTTATGGGAGTTTTTTTTCTTGAACCGCCAAGAGAAGATTTCTGCGGTTCTCTTTTTTTTTTGGTTTCGTGACTATTTAGAGGGGGCTAGTGTCATTACAGCATTACAAAGATCCATTTGGGGAGATGTGTGCATTTTTATGTTTCACAAGTGTGTTATTCTTGGAGAAATATAATTTGGGGCAAAGTCATGTTGAGAGAATGAGTCTTTGAGACAGTCTTTGAACACATTAGTCATATCCTGGAGTTAATTCTGTGAAATGTGTCAGTTAGACCTTTTTTTTCTAGAGAATCATGGAGTTTTCCAACTTATGTGTCTGACTAGACAATTCTTATGCTGATGTTAGAGCATACGTCCGCAGGCGATTTTTCTGCTGACAAGCGATGTGATGAGCCGTGTGCTGACCTTTTTCCTCTGATGATGATAGATCAGAATTTTCGCAATATCTGGAAATGTTGGCTATAGCATTTCACGAAAGCGCATGGGTGAGAGTTTGCTTTCTGGCAAATTCCGGGGCTTTACGTGGAGCATTTCTTGGGGAAAACGCGGGAGTTATGCATATTATACATGTATTATGTATTTTGTGATTGGGGAAATCTTCTTGTGATTATCCTTTTTTTATTATTATTTTTCTTCCTTTTCCTTGAGAGATTATAATTTTGGGTATTGAGCTTAAGTAGCATTTCTTTTTTGGCTTTTTTGGACAGGAGATTTGATTTTACCGGGAGATGTTAATTTTTTGTTTTTTCGAGGGTTGTTACTTAAGTAAAAGGGAGTTTGACATTAAGTCTCGTTGTAATTAATTATTGAGCAGTAAAGGGTTTTTGCTGTTAAAAGTTGGAGATTTTTACTAATTTTGTGGGTTGTTTAAATATCAGAGTTTGAGAGAACATTTTTTGGGTCTGGGTGTTACGAGATTCTTTTTTTTTTTTCCTTGGGCTCATTGCGATTTTTATCTTTTCTTTTTTTTTCTTGTGAGCACATTCGAGTTTGAAATGTGAGTGCAGAATTCCGCCTGAGTTGCTGTGATTTCTGAGTTGTGTGTGTGCTGATGTGTGAGTTTCGAGAATTGAGTTGGAGAACTTGATGTTTTTTTTTCTTTGAGAGTTGTGATAATGACTTATGATTCAGTAGTCATATTAAGGGAGTTAATTGGGAGACGTTCAGTTAGTATTTCTGACTTTTTGAGATCATTGTTTGATAGAAGTAGTATGTCTGAGTTAATTTTCTTAGATTGACCAAAGACTTCACTGACATACTAACATACGCCAAAAAAGTCGTTCCCCGACTCCAGCAAGACGTCCACCAGCCGTGGGCAGAGAGGTTGCTGCCATGTTGCCCAGGGTGATTACAAGAATTTCCACGTGGGTATTCAAGAGAGTCCTACAGCGTGTCTTTTGGGGATCTACAGAAGCCGTGAGAAGCCTTCTACGATGAGGGAGGCATTCCGTCTTCCTACAGCTGCTACAGTCTGCTACAGGTGCAGCTACTTGCAGACAAGCAAAGAGGGATATTCAAGAATCCTAATGCAGAAAATATGAGAGAAAATGCGTCTTGTGTTATTGGGAGATTAAAGCGTGATAAGACTTTATTTTATAATGCCAGAGACGTGCAGTTTTACTTATATTTTATTTTAAGCCGGCCAGTGTTTTGTGTTATAAGCAATTTTGCTGGCGGGGGGGCTAGCATATAAGGTGGCCGAGCATCTGTAAGGCCTAGGGTTTTTGATTAATAATATGTTGTCCGTGTGTTCTCTGTGACCTATGGAATGTGGAGAACAGTGTAGAGGTAACGACCTGAGAGTAGCTGACAATGAGTTTCTGGGGATGGCGTGAGATAAAAATGCTTAGTTCGAAAAGTCAATGTACTGAGTTTGATTAACTCTTCTCAAAGTGCCTTTGTGAAACTGGATGCAGCTATCGAACTGTGTGTTCGTATGAGCGTGTGCGCCTCTTTTCTGTTAAAAGTGTCATACCCAAGCCTATGGGGGGATTTTGAGAGGGCTTCAAGTCACAGGCAAAGATGCCGTGGCGTTCGCCGGGTGAGTTTTTTATTAACAGTGTTTAAGTGTCCGGTTGTTTGGGTAAGTGTTGAAGTGCTTTAGCCAAAGAGTGGCTTATTATCTGTTTGACATTTTGTGATGATATCCAATATTTAAACCTCTGTCTGTCAATCTTGTGTGTGACTTACCGGGATGTGTTTCTGTATCTTTGAAACAGACAGTTCTGGAATGCCGGGGGACAAAGAATTCCAGAGGGTGTAGACTTTTTTTGGTGACCAGACATGTTACATTTACGGGTTTTTTGGGTTTTTTTTGAGTAGTCTGTAAGACTGGATTACTTGATTGATTGATTTATTTATTGGTTGTTGTTAATAAACGTTAGCGTTATGATGCAACTCTCTCGTTTTCATTACCTGTTAGAATGGAGAGAAAGAGGTGGAGAGAGAGAGAGAGATTCCTTGGAGAGAGAGAGAGAGAGAGAGAGAGAGAGAGAGAGAGAGAGAGAGAGAGGCTGTGTGTGTAATGTTTGTGTGTTGCCTTCCGTTTCGTGTCACGCTTACCTTATGAATAATGGGGGGAGAATCCCCCCAGTTACATATATATATATATATATATATATATATATATATATATATATATATATATATATATATATATTAAAAGGGGGTATAGATAAGCAAGAAAAAAAAACGTCGAGACAGATCTTGGGGTGTGCGGATTAACATTTAGAGATTTAGGACAGTAAATATTTCAAGAAATATTAATGTTTACAACGGACACACGCTCCACGTTACTGAATTCACTGGGGCTGAAATGTGCTGACAATAACCGAATATTTTTACCAAATTATTCTGATTATTTTTCTAGAAAATTATTCCGATATTACGTTTTTGTTTTTTTTTTTTTTTTTTTTTGTTTTTTTTTTTAAGAAGAAGAAGAAGAACAAGAAGAAGGACTGGTAAGTTAGTACTTGAAGGTCGAAAGGTGGTAGTAGATCTATAACAAATCAGCAGTGTGAGAAATACAATATACTTTGTTTTTTAAGGTAGAAAAAAAAGTAAGTAGTGTTATTATTCTCTCCTCACTAAGAACTGAGTTCAGTCTCAACTTTCCTTTTGTCATGTTAGGTAATAAATATGATTTATCCGGGGCTATCTTGACAGTTTACGAGTCGTTCAGCAGTGATTGGACAAACGAGGAGAAAGAAATGGATTGCCTGCCCATCAGTGCAACGATCTTCCAAGGCTAAATAAATTTCAGGGGAAAAAATGGAATTTCGAATATTATAAATTACGGAGCGAGACGCTGGAACAGAGGTAAATATTGCAACGAATTCTGGAGTTCCACAATGGCCTCGAAACGTATCAGGTAAAAGTGACGCTATCAGTAATTCATGGAGGACGTAAGAATGGAGAAAATATGGAGGCTTCCATTCTCCGTTCAGTTTTCCATTTTTCGTCTGAGTTCAAACGCCTATTTGCGAGGACATGGTAGGGGCAGATTCTAGCCAAACTGCCTAAGGACATCTATTTCATATTTATCATATAATGCATTTTCATAGATCTTGATTTTTTATACATAGATTTGATTTATATATATATATATATATATATATTATATATATATATATATATATATATTATATATATATATATATATATATATATATATATATATATATATATATATTTTTTTTTTTTTTTTTTTTTTTGGGGGGGGGGGGGCGGGGGGGGGGGGCATTATGCCAAGCACTGGGGCTATCAAGGGTCATCAGCGCTGAAAACGGAAAGTGACAGTAATAGGTTTTTTGAAAGGTGTTACAGGAGGAAAACCTCAGAATCAATTGTTAAGAGAGGGTGGACAGTAAGACGGGAAAAAGAGAATATGAACGGAGTTACAGTAAAAGTAACGAAAGGGGTTGCAGCTAGGGGCATAAGGGGCGCTGCAAAGAAGCTTATAAGTAATGCCCCCATTTCACCGAATGAGGAGCACTGACGGCCCTACCCCCTTTTACGGGGTTGATTTTTATAGACACCAGCAAAAGAAAGGAAGAGGGTAAAAGAATGAAGCGTAACAATTCCTGGAGTGGAAATGGCTTTGTTTCCAGTTCTGGTTTCCA
>NC_087204.1:17479373-17482538 GCF_015104395.2 Macrobrachium nipponense | reverse complement strand
CACATATATATATATATATATATATATATATATATATATTATATATATATATATATATATATTATATATATATATATATATATATATATCTATATATGTATATATATATATATATATATATATATATATATGGTATATATATATATATATATAAATCAATGACAGCAGTTGTGAGTGACGAATCTTTTTTATGACCTCAACGCTTTTCGGGAGTGGGCCCTCTCCTCCTGGACTTCTCCTCTTTCCAGGGCTATTTTCCAGGAAGCAATTTGTATTTTCATGCAAAACCTGGAGGGTCGGTTTTCCAGACGTAGTGTATATTTCTCGGAAAAAGCAAGTCCTCACTCGTATGGTTTCCACTGATAACCACCTAACAATAAATGTATATATATATATATATATTATATATATATATATATATATATATATATATATATATATATATATGTTTCTAATGAATTCTTTATCCTTAACCCATAAACAGAACCACAAGGTTTCATTTTTCTGTCAAAGTCGTTTATTCACTTTTAATCTTCTTACAAGTTCCCTTATCTTTATGTTAATATTTCGCTCTATTCATTTCGTTTACCGTTTTTTGGATTCTTTTCATGTCCCATTACAAACAAATTTTATGTTAACTTTCCTGTGTCCTGGGGAAATTATTTATATAAAAATGAACTAAAGATGTGCACACATCAAAAAAATACAAAGGCTTTCAAACCAACACCTCTTTTAGTGACATACTCCAAGTAAAAAGTATGCCGACGTTTCTTCGGAGCCATTGCGTTTTCTGTAAGCCGCTACAGCAGCACGATTAAGGCTAACTTTAACCTTGAATATAATAAAAACTACTGAGGCTAAGAGGGCTGCAATTTGGTATGTTTGGTGACTGGAGGGTGGATGATGAACATATCAATTTGCAGCCCTCTAGCAGTAGTAGTTTTTAAGATCTGAGGGCAGACTGAAAATAGTTTGGACGCACAGAGAATTGGCACAATAGTTTTCTTTTGTTGAAAACTAAAATCTGCATGTGATGACTTAATGCCACGCACTTGACGAGAGAGAGAGAGAGAGAGAGTAGAGCAGGATTTCTGACTAGCATAAATTTCCCATTTCTTACTTTTATCGAGTAAATAAACTGGGCCAAAGGATTAAGATCGGTAAGAGATATTCTTCTTGGTTTTCTAAATATTCCTAAAGACATCTGAATTACTTATGCAAATAATAGGCATTCCTATGAATTCTTATTAAATCGTTAACGTTCCACTATTGATACAATGGGAAATCTCATTCCATTACAACTTATTTATAACCCCATACCAACCTCAACCACAACCGCTCAGAAATGCACTATTACCATTCTTTTCCTGCGCAAGCATCCATTGTTCCCCCTCTACCTCTATATTTCTCTCCACTCTCCTTCAATCTATCAAATATTTCACTTCATTCTCTTTCCCCTTCGCAACTCATTCTTCATTTGTCCACCTACCTCTTTCAATGGCCAATCTCCCTGCATCCAATTCGCCTTTATGTCGCTTATTTTCTGTCCGTTGTAGAGATTGTCTTATGGTAGGATAGAGGGAGATTAGTTTATGGCGGGATAGAGGGAGATTACTTCATGGCAGGATAGAGGGAGATTACTTTATGGCGGGATAGAGGGAGATTACTTTATGGCAAGATAGAGGGAGATTACTTTATGGCGGGATAGAGGGATATTACTTTATGGCGGGATAGAGGTAGGATAGAGGGAGATTACTTTATGGCGGGATAGAGGGAGATTACTTAATGACGGGATAGAGGGAGATTACTTTATGGCAGGATAGAGGGAGATTACTTTATGGCGGTATATATGGAGATTACTTTATGGCGGTATATATGGAGATTACTTTATGGCGGAATAGAGGGAGATTGTTTTATGGGGGGATAGAGGGAGATTACTTTATGGCGGAATAGAGGGAGATTGTTTTATTGGGGGATAGAGGGAGATTACTTTATGGCGGAATAGGGGGAGATTGTTTTATGGGGGGATAAAGGAAGATTACTTTATGGCGGAATAGAGGGAGATTGTTTTATGGGGGATAGAGGGAGATTACTTCATGGCAGGATAGAGGGAGATTACTTTATGGCAAGATAGAGGGAGGTTACTTTATGGCAAGATAGAGGGATATTACTTTATGGCGGGATAGAGGCAGGATAGAGGGAGATTACTTTAAGGCGGGATAGAGGGAGATTACTTTATGGCAGGATAGAGGGAGATTACTTTATGGCGGTATATATGGAGATTACTTTACGGCGGAATAGAGGGAGATTGTTTTATGGGGGATAGAGGGAGATTACTTTATGGGGGAATAGAGGGAGATTGTTTTATGGGGGATAGAGGAGATTACTTTATGGCGGAATAGAGGGAGTCTGTTTTATGGTGGGATAGAGGAAGATTACTTTATGACAGAATAGAGGGAGATTGTTTTATGGGGGATAGAGGGAGATTACTACATGGCAGGATTTTTTTTAGAGGGGTGGGAGAAAAAATTTACTTACTCTATGTGGGATAGAGGAGATTACTCCTATGGCGGGTGGCAAGATAGATAGAGGGAAGAGTAACTTTATGTCGGGATAGAGGGATATTACTTTATGGCGGGATAGAGGCAGGATAGATGGAGATTACTTTATGGCATGATAGAGGGAGATTACTTTATGGCAGGCTAGAGGGAGATTACTTTATGGCGGTATATATGGAGATTACTTTATGGTGGAATAGAGGGAGATTGTTTTATGGGGGATAGAGGGAGATTACTTTATGGCAAGATAGATGGAGATTACTTTATGGCGGGATAGAGGGATATCACTTTATGGCAGGATAGAGGGACATTACTTTATGGCGGGATAGAGGGAGATTACTTTATGGCAGGATAGAGGGAGATTACTTTATGGCGGTATATATGGTGATTACTTTATGGCGGAATAGAGGGAAATTGTTTTATGGGGGAATAGAGGGAGATTACTTTATGGCGGAATAGAGGGAGATTGTTTTATGGGGGGATAGAGGGAGATTACTTTATGGCGGAATAGAGGGAGATTGTTTTATGGGGGATAGAGGAAGATTACTTTATGGCGGAAGAGAGGGAGATGTTTTATGGGGGATAGAGGGAGATTACTTCATGGCTG